>NW_027139815.1:0-90657 GCF_035084215.1 Heptranchias perlo | reverse complement strand
TGATAGATGGAGGAGGAAGAGGAGGTAGAGGTGGAGGAAGAGGAGGAAAGGGATCAGGAAGAGGTGGAGGAAGAGGAGGGGGTGGAGGAGGAAGAGGAGGAGATGGAAGAGGAAGAGAGGCAGGAGGAGGAGGAGGAGGAGGTGGTGAAGGTGGAAGAGGAGGAAGAAGGGTTGAGAGACGGGGAAGGGCGCAGAGGGAGAGCACAGCGTCCCCAGGGAGCATCTCCTCCTGATGATGAGTAACCGAGTGGCAGCCTCGATTCGAGGAATAGGAAAAGGGGAGGTGAAGAGATCTGTGGGCTGCTCGCAATTGGTGATTGAGGTGAGGGGAGAGGGGGGCAGGGAGAGGACGAGGAGGGAGACAGGGAACTCGAGAAGGAGTGGGGGAGGAAGAGAGGGAACGAGGGGGAGGAGGGAGATAGGAAACTTGAGAGGGAGAGGGGGAGGGAAGGAGAGCAAGAACGAGGGGGTGGAGGGAGATAGGAAACTCGAGAGGGAGTGGGGAGGAAGAGAGGGAACGAGGGGGAGGAGGGAGATAGGGAACTCGAGAGAGAGTGAGGGAGGGAAGGAGAGAGAGAACGAGGGGGAGGAGGGATAGGGAACTCGAGGGGGAGTGGGGAAGAAGAGAGGGAGTGAACGAAAGGAGGGAGATAGGGAACTCGAGAGGGAGTGGGGGAGAGGAGAGAAAGAACGAGGGGGAGGAAGGAGATAGGGAACTCGAGAGGGTGGGGGGGGGAGGGAGAGAAAGAGGGGAGGAGGGAGATAGGGAACTCGAGAGGGAGTAGGGCAGGGAAAGAGAGAGAACGAGGGGGGTGGAGGGAGATAGGGAACTTCAGTGGGAGTGGAGGAGGGAGTGGGGGCTTCGGAGAGGGAGCGAGTGGGGATGGAGTGAGATAGAGAGTGAAGGAGGGAGTGAGGGCGTCGGAGAGTGCGTGGTGGAGGGAGTGGAGGAGGAAGTGAGTTGGAGAGGGGAGGGAGGGTCTATGGAAGGATTTGAGGAGGGAGTGAGTGAGGGGGGAGGGAGTGAGTGGGGAGGGAGTGAGGGAAGGAGGGGAAGGGAGTGAGTGAGGGAGGGAGGGGAGGGAGTGAGTTAGGGAGGGAGGGACTGTGGGAAGGATTGGGGAGGGAGTGAGGGAGGGAAGGAAGGAGAGGGGAGGGAGGGAGGGAGTGAGTAAGGGAGGGAGGGAGCGGGGAGCGAGTCGGGGAGTGAACAAGGGAATGAGTAGCGAGGGAGAGAGGAAGGGAGTGAGGGAAAGGGGGAGCGGAGAGGGAGTGATGGAAGGAGGGAACGGTGAGGGAATGGGGGAGTGAAGGAGGGAATGAGTAGAGAGGGAGGGAGCGGGAAGGGAGCGAGGGAGGGAATGGGGGAGTGAACGAGGGAATGAGTAGCGAGGGAGCGGAGAGGGAGTGATGGAAGGAGGGAGTGGGGAGTGAAGGAGGGAATGAGCAGAGAGGGAGGGAAGGAGGGAGCGGGGAGGGATGAGGGAAGGATGGAGCTGGGAAGGAGTGAGGGAAGGAGGGAGCGGGGAGGGAGCAAGGGAGCTGGGTGGGAGTGGGGGGGGTGAACGAGGGAATGGGTAGAGAGGAGTGAGGGAAGGATAGAATGGGGAAGTGAATGAATAGAGAGGATGTGAGGGAAGGAGGGAGTGGGGAAGGAGTGAGGGAAGGAGGGAGCGGGGAGGGAGTGGGAGAGTAAACAAGGGACTGAGTAGAGAGGGAGGGAGGGAAGGAGGGAGGGAAGGGGGAGTGAGGGATGGAATGAGGGAAGGAGGGAGCGGGGAGGGAGTGAGGGATGGAGTGAGGGAAGGAGGGAGCGGGGAGTGAGTGAGGGAGTGAGGGAAAGAGGGAGCATGGAGGGGGTGAGGGAAGGAGGTAGCAGGGAGGGAGGGAGCGGGAAGTGAATGAGGGACTGAGTAAAGTGGGAGTGAGGGAAGGAGGGAGCGGGGATGGAGTGAGGGAAGGAGGGAGCGGGGAGGGGGTGAGTGAGGGAAGGAGGTAGCAGGGAGGGAGGGGAGCGGGAAGTGAACGAGGGACTGAGTAAAGTGGGAGTGAGAGAAGGAGGGGAGCGTGGAGGGAGGGAGGGAGGGAGCCGGTGGGAGTCGGGGAGTGAACAAGGGACTGAGTAAAGGGGGAGTGAGGGAGGGAGAAGACCAGGACGAGGGAGGATAGAGGGGAAGATAACACGACGAGAGGGTGAGGTCGAGGGAATGGGGCACACTCCGTTGGAGGGAGTGACCTCCCCTCATCCCTCGCCCATCACCCCCTCTCCCCGCCTCGGTACAGCTGGCCTCAACCAACACGGACGCTACGAACCCTTTCATCTTCCGACCCAGCGACACATCACCAACGTACGAGTGTCGTAGCGATTCCAGCAACCCCGATTCACCAACGTACGAGCGTCGTAGCGATTCCAGCAACCCCGATTCACCAACGTACGAGCGTCGTAGCGATTCCAGCAACTACGATTCACCAACGTACGAGCGTCGTAGCGATTACAGCAACCCCGAGTCACCAACGTACGAGCGTCGTAGCGATTCCAGCAACCCCGATTCACCAGCGTACGAGCGTCGTAGCGATTCCAGCAACCCCGATTCACCAACGTACGAGCGTCGTAGCGATTCCAGCAACCCCGATTCACCAGCGTACGAGCGTCGTAGCGATTCCAGCAACCCCGATTCACCAACGTACGAGCGTCGTAGCGATTTCACCCTGATTCATCAACGTAAAAGCGCCATAGCGATTCCAGGAATCTGATTCGCCAACGTACAAACGTCGTAGCAATTTCACCAATTCACCAACTTACAAGCGTCGTAGCAATTCCAGCAACTCCGATTCACTAACGTCGAGGAGTCGTAGCGATTTCACCCTGACTCACCAACGTACGAACGTTGTAGCGATTCCAGCAACTCCGATTCACTAACGTAGAGGAGTCGTAGCGATTTCACCCTGATTCACCAACGTTACGAGCGTCATAGCGATTCCAAGAGCCCCGATTCACCAACGTACAAGCACCGTTGCGATTTTGCACCAATTCACCAACGTAACGAGCGCCGTAGCGATTTTGCCCTGATTCACCAATGTGCGAGCGTCATAGCGATGCGAGGACCCTCCCCGATTCAGCGGTGTACGAGCCGTAGCGATTTCACCAATGTATGAGTGCCATAGTGATCTCAAGGACCCCGATTCCCCAACGTATGGGCGCCGTGACGATTTCACCAACGCAAGAGCGTCGTAGCAGTCCGAGGACCCCCAATTCAGCAGTGTATGAGCGCCGTAGCGACTTCCCCCAACAAAAGAGCGACTTGGCGATCTGAGGACCCCCGATTCAGTGGCGTAGGAATGTCGTAGTGATTCTGCCAACGTAAGAACGCTGTAGCGATCCGAGGAACCCCAATTCAGCTACGCACGAGCGCCGTAATGTTTTCACCAACGTAAGAACGCTGTACTGATCCGAGGGCCCCCGATTCAGCGGCTGACAAGCACCGTAGTGCTTTCCCCAACGTAAGAGTGCCGTAGCAATCCGAGGAGCCCCGATTCAGCGGCGTACGAGCGTCGTGGCGATTTCCGGCGACGTAAGAGCGCCGCAGGGATCCGAGGAGCCCCGAATCATCCGCGTGCAAGCGTCGTGGCGATTTCCGGCGACGTAAGAGCGCCGTAGAGATCTGAGGAGCCCCGATTCAGCGGCGTACAAGCACCGTAGTGATTTCCCCAACGTAAGAGTGTCGTAGCGATCCGAGGAGCCCCGAATCAGCGTCGTGGCGATTTCCGGCAACGTAAGAGCGCCGTAGAGATCTGAGGAGCACCGAGTCAGCGGCGTACAAGCACCGTAGTGATTTCCCCAACGTAAGAGTGTCGAAGCGATCCGAGGAGCCCCGATTCAGCGGCGTGCGAGCGCCGTGGCGGTTTCCAGCGACGTAAGAGCGTCGTAGCGATCCGAGGAGCCCCGAATCAGCGGCGTACGAGCGTTGTGGCGATTTCCAGCGTCGTAGCGATTTGCCCCCTGACGTAAGAGCGTCGCAGCGATCCGAGGAGCCCCGAATCAGCGGCGTACGAGCGTTGTGGCGATTTCCAGCGTCGTAGCGATTTGCCCCCTGACGTAAGAGCGTCGTAGCGATCCGAGGAGCCCCGATTCAGCGCGCGCGCGAGCGTCGTGGCGATTTCCGGCGACGTAAGAGCGCCGTAGAGATCTGAGGAGCCCGATTCAGCGGCGTACAAGCACCGTAGTGATTTCCCCAACGTAAGAGTGTCCGTAGCGATCCGAGGAGCCCCGAATCAGCGTCGTGGCGATTTCCGGCAACGTAAAGAGCGCCGTAGAGATCTGAGGAGCACCGATTCAGCGGCGTACAAGCACCGTAGTGATTTCCCAACGTAAGAGTGTCGAAGCGATCCGAGGAGCCCCGATTCAGCGGCGTGCGAGCGCCGTGGCGGTTTTCCAGCGACGTAAGAGCGTCGTAGCGATCCGAGGAGCCCCGAATCAGCGGCGTACGAGCGTTGTGGCGATTTCCAGCGTCGTAGCGATTTGCCCCCTGACGTAAGAGCGTCGCAGCGATCCGAGGAGCCCCGAATCAGCGGCGTACGAGCGTTGTGGCGATTTCCAGCGTCGTAGCGATTTGCCCCCTGACGTAAGAGCGTCGTAGCGATCGAGGAGCCCCGATTCAGCGGCGCGCGAGCGTCGTGGCGATTTCCGGCGACGTAAGAGTGCCGTAGAGATCTGAGGAGCCCCGATTCAGCGGCGTACAAGCACCGTAGTGATTTCCCAACGTAAGAGTGTCGTAGCGATCCGAGGAGCCCCGAATCAGCGGCGTGGCGATTTCCGGCAACGTAAGAGCGCCGTAGAGATCTGAGGAGCACCGATTCAGCGGCGTACAAGCACCGTAGTGATTTCCCCAACGTAAGAGCGCCGTAGCGATCCGAGGAGCCCGATTCAGCGGCGTGCGAGCGCCGTGGCGATTTCCAGCGACGTAAGAGCGTCGTAGCGATCCGAGGAGCCCCGAATCAGCGGCGTACGAGCGTTGTGGCGATTTCCAGCGTCGTAGCGATTTGCCCCCTGACGTAAGAGCGTCGTAGCGATCCGAGGAGCCCCGATTCAGCGGCGTGCGAGCGCCGTGGCGATTTCCAGCGACGTAAGAGCGTCGTAGCGATCCGAGGAGCCCCGAATCAGCGGCGTACGAGCGTATGTGGCGATTTCCAGCGTCGTAGCGATTTGCCCCCTGACGTAAGAGCGTCGCAGCGATCCGAGGAGCGCCGATTCGGCGGCGCGCGAGCGCCGTGGCGATTTCCGGCGACGTAAGAGCGTCGTGGCGATTTGGCCCCCCCCCCCCCTGCCTTGACGTAAGAGCGTCGTAGCGATCCCGGAGACCTGGAAAGGGGAAGGGAGGGGAGAGGGGGGGGGGGGGGGGTAAAAGTGGGTTAAAATCCCTCAAATATTCCCCCCACCCCCCCCCCCCCCTTACAAAAAAAAAACCCCATCCTGTCCTGGTACTGAGGCCAACAGAGGCACAGCAAGATCCCAGGAGAGGAGGTGAGGGCGGGGAGAGGGTCAACGTGTCCTCCCCCCCCCCAACTGTGACCCCCCCGCGAGCCGCCCAACGGTTTTTTTTTGAACCTCACCTGATTCTCCGCCGCGCGCTCGGGCTCCAACCGTCACCGCCCAACCCCTCAGCCGCTGCCGGCACTGCGCAGGCGCCGGCTCTTCCCCTCCCCCCCCCCCCCACCCACACGACGGGGGGCGGGGCTTAACTAGCCGCCTGACGTCATCCCCTCGGCCAGGCTCCGCCCCCCCCCCCACTCGTCCCTCTGCCTCCAGCCGCGTCACCGCGCCTCGCGCCCGGCCGCCGACGTCAGCGCTCCAAGCTCCGCCCCACCCACCGCGGGAGAGGCTCCGCCCCTCCGGCCGCGTCACCGCGCCGCTGACGTCACCCACTGCAACTCTCAGAGTGAACGGGGGATTAATAGTGCGAACTGCAATTCTCAGAGTGCACCGGGATTAATAGTGCGAACTGCAATACTCAGAGTGCACCGGGATTAATAGTGCAAACTGCAATTCTCAGAGTGCACCGGGATTAATAGTGCAAACTGCAATACTCAGAGTGCACGGGTGGGGGGTTTAATAGTGCAAACTGCAATACTCAGAGTGCACCGGGATTAATAGTGCAAACTGCAATACTCAGAGTGCACGGGGGGGTTAATAGTGCAAACTGCAATTCTCAGAGTGCACCGGGATTGATAGTGCAAACTGCAATTCTCAGAGTGCACGGGGGGGTTTAATAGTGCAAACTGCAATTCTCAGAGTGCACCGGGATTAATAGTGCAAACTGCAATTCTCAGAGTGCACCGGGATTAATAGTGCAAACTGCAATTCTCAGAGTGCACCGGGATTAATAGTGCAAACTGCAATTCTCAGAGTGCACCGGGATTAATAGTGCAAACTGCAATTCTCAGAGTGCACCGGGATTAATAGTGCAAACTGCAATTCTCAGAGTGCACCGGGATTAATAGTGCAAACTGCAATACTCAGAGTGCACGGGTGGGGGGTTTAATAGTGCAAACTGCAATACTCAGAGTGCACTGGGATTAATAGTGCAAACTGCAATACTCAGAGTGCACGGGGGGGTTAATAGTGCAAACTGCAATTCTCAGAGTGCACCGGGATTGATAGTGCAAACTGCAATTCTCAGAGTGCACGGGGGGGTTTAATAGTGCAAACTGCAATTCTCAGAGTGCACCGGGATTAATAGTGCAAACTGCAATTCTCAGAGTGCACTGGGAATAATAGTGCGAACTGCAATACTCAGAGTGCACCGGGATTAATAGTGCAAGCTGCAATACTCGGAGTGCACCGGGATTAATAGTGCAAGCTGCAATACTCGGAGTGCACCGGGATTAACAGTGCAAACTGCAATACTCAGAGTGCACCGGGATTAATAGTGCAAACTGCAATTCTCAGAGTGCACCGGGATGAATAGTGCAAACTGCAATTCTCAGAGTGCACCGGGATTAATAGTGCAAACTGCAATTCTCAGAGTGCACCGGGAGTAATAGTGCAAACTGCAATTCTCAGAGTGCACCGGGAGTAATAGTGCAAACTGCAATTCTCAGAGTGGACCGGGATTAATAGTGCAAACTGCAATACTCAGAGTGCACCGGGATTAATAGTGCAAGCTGCAATACTCGGAGTGCACCGGGATTAATAGTGCAAGCTGCAATACTCGGAGTGCACCGGGATTAATAGTGCAAACTGCAATTCTCAGAGTGCACCGGGATTAATAGTGCAAACTGCAATTCTCAGAGTGCACCGGGATTAATAGTGCAAACTGCAATTCTCAGAGTGCAAAGGGATTAATAGTGCAAACTGCAATTCTCAGAGTGCACCGGGATTGACAGTGCAAACTGCAATTCTCAGAGTGCACCGGGATTAATAGTGCAAACTGCAATTCTCAGAGTGCACCGGGATTAATAGTGCAAACTGCAATTCTCGGAGTGCACCGGGATTAATAGTGCAAACTGCAATTCTCAGAGTGCACCGGGATTGACAGTGCAAACTGCAATTCTCAGAGTGCACCGGGATTAATAGTGCAAACTGCAATTCTCAGAGTGCACGGGGGGGTTTAATAGTGCAAACTGCAATTCTCAGAGTGCACCGGGATTAATAGTGCAAACTGCAATTCTCAGAGTGCACCGGGATTAAAATTGCGAACTGCAATTCTCAGAGTGCACGGGGGGGGGGGGGGTTTAATAGTGCAAATTGCAATTCTCAGAGTGCACCGGGATTAATAGTGCAAACTGCAATTCTCAGAGTGCACTGGGATTAATAGTGCAAACTGCAATTCTCAGAGTGCACCGGGATTAATAGTGCAAACTGCAATTCTCAGAGTGCACCGGGATTAATAGTGCAAACTGCAATTCTCAGAGTGCAAAGGGATTAATAGTGCAAACTGCAATTCTCAGAGTGCACCGGGATTGACAGTGCAAACTGCAATTCTCAGAGTGCACCGGGATTAATAGTGCAAACTGCAATTCTCAGAGTGCACCGGGATTAATAGTGCAAACTGCAATTCTCGGAGTGCACCGGGATTAATAGTGCAAACTGCAATTCTCAGAGTGAACAGGGATTAATAGTGCAAACTGCAATACTCAGAGTGCACGGGGATTAATAGTGCAATCTGCAATTCTCAGAGTGCACCGGGATTAATAGTGCAAACTGCAATTCTCAGAGTGCACGGGGGGTTTAATAGTGCAAACTGCAATACTCAGAGTGCACCTGGATTAATAGTGCAAACTGCAATTCTCAGAGTGCACCGGGATTAATACTGCAAACTGCAATTCTCAGAGTGCACCGGGATTAATAGTGCAAACTGCAATTCTCAGAGTGCACTGGGATTAATAGTGCAAACTGCAATTCTCAGAGTGCACCGGGATTAATAGTGCAAACTGCAATTCTCAGAGTGCACCGGGATTAATAGTGCAAACTGCAATTCTCAGAGTGCAAAGGGATTAATAGTGCAAACTGCAATTCTCAGAGTGCACCGGGATTGACAGTGCAAACTGCAATTCTCAGAGTGCACCGGGATTAATAGTGCAAACTGCAATTCTCAGAGTGCACCGGGATTAATAGTGCAAACTGCAATTCTCAGAGTGCACCGGGATTAATAGTGCAAACTGCAATTCTCAGAGTGCAAAGGGATTAATAGTGCAAACTGCAATTCTCAGAGTGCACCGGGATTGACAGTGCAAACTGCAATTCTCAGAGTGCACCGGGATTAATAGTGCAAACTGCAATACTCAGAGTGCACCGGGATTAATAGTGCAAGCTGCAATACTCGGAGTGCACCGGGATTAATAGTGCAAGCTGCAATACTCGGAGTGCACCGGGATTAACAGTGCAAACTGCAATACTCAGAGTGCACCGGGATTAATAGTGCAAACTGCAATTCTCAGAGTGCACCGGGATTAATAGTGCAAACTGCAATTCTCAGAGTGCACCGGGATTAATAGTGCAAACTGCAATTCTCAGAGTGCACCGGGAGTAATAGTGCAAACTGCAATTCTCAGAGTGCACCGGGAGTAATAGTGCAAACTGCAATTCTCAGAGTGGACCGGGATTAATAGTGCAAACTGCAATACTCAGAGTGCACCGGGATTAATAGTGCAAGCTGCAATACTCGGAGTGCACCGGGATTAATAGTGCAAGCTGCAATACTCGGAGTGCACCGGGATTAACAGTGCAAACTGCAATACTCGGAGTGCACCGGGATTAATAGTGCGAACTGCAATTCTCAGAGTGCACCGGGATTAATAGTGCAAACTGCAATTCTCAGAGTGCACCGGGATTAATAGTGCGAACTGCAATTCTCAGAGTGCACCGGGATTAATAGTGCAAACTGCAATTCTCAGAGTGCACCGGGAGTAATAGTGCAAACTGCAATTCTCAGAGTGGACCGGGATTAATAGTGCAAACTGCAATACTCAGAGTGCACCGGGATTAATAGTGCAAGCTGCAATACTCGGAGTGCACCGGGATTAACAGTGCAAACTGCAATACTCGGAGTGCACCGGGATTAATAGTGCGAACTGCAATTCTCAGAGTGCACCGGGATTAATAGTGCAAACTGCAATACTCGGAGTGCACCGGGATTAATAGTGCGAACTGCAATTCTCGGAGTGCACCGGGATTAATAGTGCAAACTGCAATACTCGGAGTGCACCGGGATTAATAGTGCGAACTGCAATTCTCAGAGTGCACCGGGATTAATAGTGCAAACTGCAATTCTCAGAGTGCACCGGGATTAATAGTGCAAACTGCAATACTCAGATTGCACCGTGATTAATAGTGCAAACTGCAATTCTCAGAGTGCACCGGGGATTAATAGTGCAAACTGCAATTCTCAGAGTGCACAGGGGAGGTTTAATAGTGCAAACTGCAATACTCAGAGTGCACGGGGATTAATAGTGAAAACTGCAACTCTCAGAGTGCACCGGGATTAATAGTGCAAACTGCAATACTCAGAGTGCACCGGGATTAATAGTGCAAACTGCAATACTCAGAGTGCACGGGTGGGGGGTTTAATAGTGCAAACTGCAATACTCAGAGTGCACCGGGATTAATAGTGCAAACTGCAATACTCAGAGTGCACGGGGGGGGGTAATAGTGCAAACTGCAATTCTCAGAGTGCACCGGGATTGATAGTGCAAACTGCAATTCTCAGAGTGCACGGGGGGGTTTAATAGTGCAAACTGCAATTCTCAGAGTGCACCGGGATTAATAGTGCAAACTGCAATTCTCAGAGTGCACCGGGATTAAAATTGCGAACTGCAATTCTCAGAGTGCACGGGGGGGGGGGTTTAATAGTGCAAATTGCAATTCTCAGAGTGCACCGGGATTAATAGTGCAAACTGCAATTCTCAGAGTGCACTGGGATTAATAGTGCAAACTGCAATTCTCAGAGTGCACCGGGATTAATAGTGCAAACTGCAATTCTCAGAGTGCACCGGGATTAATAGTGCAAACTGCAATTCTCAGAGTGCAAAGGGATTAATAGTGCAAACTGCAATTCTCAGAGTGCACCGGGATTGACAGTGCAAACTGCAATTCTCAGAGTGCACCGGGATTAATAGTGCAAACTGCAATTCTCAGAGTGCACCGGGATTAATAGTGCAAACTGCAATTCTCAGAGTGCACCGGGATTAATAGTGCAAACTGCAATTCTCAGAGTGAACAGGGATTAATAGTGCAAACTGCAATACTCAGAGTGCACGGGGATTAATAGTGCAATCTGCAATTCTCAGAGTGCACCGGGATTAATAGTGCAAACTGCAATTCTCAGAGTGCACGGGGGGTTTAATAGTGCAAACTGCAATACTCAGAGTGCACCTGGATTAATAGTGCAAACTGCAATTCTCAGAGTGCACCGGGATTAATACTGCAAACTGCAATTCTCAGAGTGCACCGGGATTAACAGTGCAAACTGCAATACTCGGAGTGCACCGGGATTAATAGTGCAAACTGCAATTCTCAGAGTGCACCGGGATTAATAGTGCAAACTGCAATACTCGGAGTGCACCGGGATTAATAGTGCAAACTGCAATTCGCAGAGTGCACCGGGATTAATAGTGCAAACTGCAATACTCGGAGTGCACCGGGATTAATAGTGCAAACTGCAATTCGCAGAGTGCACCGGGATTAATAGTGCAAACTGCAATTCTCAGAGTGCACCGGGATTAATAGTGCAAACTGCAATACTCGGAGTGCACCGGGATTAATAGTGCAAACTGCAATTCTCAGAGTGCACCGGGATTAATAGTGCAAACTGCAATTCTCAGAGTGCACCGGGATTAACAGTGCAAACTGCAATACTCGGATTGCACCGGTATTAATAGTGCAAACTGCAATACTCGGAGTGCACCGGGATTAATAGTGCAAACTGCAATTCTCAGAGTGCACCGGGATTAATAGTGCAAACTGCAATTCTCAGAGTGCACCGGGATTAATAGTGCAAACTGCAATTCTCAGAGTGCACCTGGATTAACAGTGCAAACTGCAATACTCGGATTGCACCGGGATTAATAGTGCAAACTGCAATACTCGGAGTGCACCGGGATTAATAGTGCAAACTGCAATTCTCAGAGTGCACCGGGATTAATAGTGCAAACTGCAATTCTCAGAGTGCACCGGGATTAGTAGTGCAAACTGCAATTCTCAGAGTGCACCGGGATTAATAGTGCAAACTTCAATTCTCAGAGTGCACCGGGATTAATAGTGCAAACTGCAATTCTCAGAGTGCACCGGGATTAATAGTGCAAACTGCAATACTCAGAGTGCACCGGGATTAATAGTGCAAACTGCAATTCTCAGAGTGCACCGGGATTAATAGTGCAAACTGCAATTCTCAGAGTGCACCGGGATTAATAGTTCAAACTGCAATTCTCAGAGTGCACCGGGATTAATAGTGCAAACTGCAATTCTCAGAGTGCACCGGGATTAGTAGTGCAAACTGCAATTCTCAGAGTGCACCGGGATTAATAGTGCAAACTGCAATTCTCAGAGTGCACCGGGATTAATAGTGCAAACTGCAATTCTCAGAGTGCACCGGGATTAATAGTGCAAACTGCAATTCTCAGAGTGCACCGGGATTAATAGTGCAAACTGCAATACTCAGAGTGCACCGGGATTAATAGTGCAAACTGCAATTCTCAGAGTGAACAGGGATTAATAGTGCAAACTGCAATACTCAGAGTGCACGGGGATTAATAGTGCAATCTGCAATTCTCAGAGTGCACCGGGATTAATAGTGCAAACTGCAATTCTCAGAGTGCACGGGGGGTTTAATAGTGCAAACTGCAATACTCAGAGTGCACCTGGATTAATAGTGCAAACTGCAATTCTCAGAGTGCACCGGGATTAATACTGCAAACTGCAATTCTCAGAGTGCACCGGGATTAACAGTGCAAACTGCAATACTCGGAGTGCACCGGGATTAATAGTGCAAACTGCAATTCTCAGAGTGCACCGGGATTAATAGTGCAAACTGCAATACTCGGAGTGCACCGGGATTAATAGTGCAAACTGCAATTCGCAGAGTGCACCGGGATTAATAGTGCAAACTGCAATACTCGGAGTGCACCGGGATTAATAGTGCAAACTGCAATTCGCAGAGTGCACCGGGATTAATAGTGCAAACTGCAATTCTCAGAGTGCACCGGGATTAATAGTGCAAACTGCAATACTCGGAGTGCACCGGGATTAATAGTGCAAACTGCAATTCTCAGAGTGCACCGGGATTAATAGTGCAAACTGCAATTCTCAGAGTGCACCGGGATTAACAGTGCAAACTGCAATACTCGGATTGCACCGGTATTAATAGTGCAAACTGCAATACTCGGAGTGCACCGGGATTAATAGTGCAAACTGCAATTCTCAGAGTGCACCGGGATTAATAGTGCAAACTGCAATTCTCAGAGTGCACCGGGATTAATAGTGCAAACTGCAATTCTCAGAGTGCACCGGGATTAACAGTGCAAACTGCAATACTCGGATTGCACCGGGATTAATAGTGCAAACTGCAATACTCGGAGTGCACCGGGATTAATAGTGCAAACTGCAATTCTCAGAGTGCACCGGGATTAATAGTGCAAACTGCAATTCTCAGAGTGCACCGGGATTAGTAGTGCAAACTGCAATTCTCAGAGTGCACCGGGATTAATAGTGCAAACTTCAATTCTCAGAGTGCACCGGGATTAATAGTGCAAACTGCAATTCTCAGAGTGCACCGGGATTAATAGTGCAAACTGCAATACTCAGAGTGCACCGGGATTAATAGTGCAAACTGCAATTCTCAGAGTGCACCGGGATTAATAGTGCAAACTGCAATTCTCAGAGTGCACCGGGATTAATAGTTCAAACTGCAATTCTCAGAGTGCACCGGGATTAATAGTGCAAACTGCAATTCTCAGAGTGCACCGGGATTAGTAGTGCAAACTGCAATTCTCAGAGTGCACCGGGATTAATAGTGCAAACTGCAATTCTCAGAGTGCACCGGGATTAATAGTGCAAACTGCAATTCTCAGAGTGCACCGGGATTAATAGTGCAAACTGCAATTCTCAGAGTGCACCGGGATTAATAGTGCAAACTGCAATACTCAGAGTGCACCGGGATTAACAGTGCAAACTGCAATTCTCAGAGTGCACCGGGATTAATAGTGCAAACTGCAATTCGCAGAGTGCACCGGGATTAATAGTGCAAACTGCAATTCTCAGAGTGCACCGAGATTAATAGTGCAAACTGCAATTCTCAGAGTGCACCGGGATGAATAGTGCGAACTGCAATTCTCAGAGTGCACCGGGATTAATAGTGCAAACTGCAATTCTCAGAGTGCACCGGGATTAATGGTGCAAACTGCAATTCTCAGAGTGCACCGGGATTAATAGTGCAAACTGCAATTCTCAGAGTGCACCGGGGATTAATATTGCAAACTGCAATTCTCAGTGTGCACCGGGATTAATAGTGCAAACTGCAATTCTCAGAGTGCACCGGGATTAATAGTGCAAACTGCAATACTCGGAGTGCACCGGGATTACTAGTGCAAACTGCAATTCGCAGAGTGCACCGGGATTAATAGTGCAAACTGCAATTCTCAGAGTGCACCGGGATTAATAGTGCAAACTGCAATACTCGGAGTGCACCGGGATTAATAGTGCAAACTGCAATTCTCAGAGTGCACCGGGATTAATAGTGCAAACTGCAATTCTCAGAGTGCACCGGGATTAATAGTGCAAACTGCAATACTCGGAGTGCACCGGGATTAATAGTGCAAACTGCAATTCGCAGAGTGCACCGGGATTAATAGTGCAAACTGCAATTCTCAGAGTGCACCGGGATTAATAGTGCAAACTGCAATACTCGGAGTGCACCGGGATTAATAGTGCAAACTGCAATTCTCAGAGTGCACCGGGATTAATAGTGCAAACTGCAATTCTCAGAGTGCACCGGGATTAACAGTGCAAACTGCAATACTCGGATTGCACCGGGATTAATAGTGCAAACTGCAATACTCGGAGTGCACCGGGATTAATAGTGCAAACTGCAATTCTCAGAGTGCACCGGGATTAATAGTGCAAACTGCAATTCTCAGAGTGCACCGGGATTAATAGTGCAAACTGCAATTCTCAGAGTGCACCGGGATTAACAGTGCAAACTGCAATACTCGGATTGCACCGGGATTAATAGTGCAAACTGCAATACTCGGAGTGCACCGGGATTAATAGTGCAAACTGCAATTCTCAGAGTGCACCGGGATTAATAGTGCAAACTGCAATTCTCAGAGTGCACCGGGATTAATAGTGCAAACTGCAATACTCGGAGTGCACCGGGATTAATAGTGCAAACTGCAATTCTCAGAGTGCACCGGGATTAGTAGTGCAAACTGCAATTCTCAGAGTGCACCGGGATTAATAGTGCAAACTTCAATTCTCAGAGTGCACCGGGATTAATAGTGCAAACTGCAATTCTCAGAGTGCACCGGGATTAATAGTGCAAACTGCAATTCTCAGAGTGCACCGGGATTAATAGTGCAAACTGCAATTCTCAGAGTGCACCGGGATTAATAGTGCAAACTGCAATTCTCAGAGTGCACCGGGATTAATAGTGCAAACTGCAATTCTCAGAGTGCACCGGGATTAGTAGTGCAAACTGCAATTCTCAGAGTGCACCGGGATTAATAGTGCAAACTTCAATTCTCAGAGTGCACCGGGATTAATAGTGCAAACTGCAATTCTCAGAGTGCACCGGGATTAATAGTGCAAACTGCAATACTCAGAGTGCACCGGGATTAATAGTGCAAACTGCAATTCTCAGAGTGCACCGGGATTAATAGTGCAAACTGCAATACTCGGAGTGCACCGGGATTAATAGTGCAAACTGCAATTCTCAGAGTGCACCGGGATTAACAGTGCAAACTGCAATACTCGGATTGCACCGGGATTAATAGTGCAAACTGCAATACTCGGAGTGCACCGGGATTAATAGTGCAAACTGCAATTCTCAGAGTGCACCGGGATTAATAGTGCAAACTGCAATTCTCAGAGTGCACCGGGATTAATAGTGCAAACTGCAATACTCGGAGTGCACCGGGATTAATAGTGCAAACTGCAATTCGCAGAGTGCACCGGGATTAATAGTGCAAACTGCAATTCTCAGAGTGCACCGGGATTAATAGTGCAAACTGCAATACTCGGAGTGCACCGGGATTAATAGTGCAAACTGCAATTCTCAGAGTGCACCGGGATTAATAGTGCAAACTGCAATTCTCAGAGTGCACCGGGATTAACAGTGCAAACTGCAATACTCGGATTGCACCGGTATTAATAGTGCAAACTGCAATACTCGGAGTGCACCGGGATTAATAGTGCAAACTGCAATTCTCAGAGTGCACCGGGATTAATAGTGCAAACTGCAATTCTCAGAGTGCACCGGGATTAATAGTGCAAACTGCAATTCTCAGAGTGCACCGGGATTAACAGTGCAAACTGCAATACTCGGATTGCACCGGGATTAATAGTGCAAACTGCAATACTCGGAGTGCACCGGGATTAATAGTGCAAACTGCAATTCTCAGAGTGCACCGGGATTAATAGTGCAAACTGCAATTCTCAGAGTGCACCGGGATTAATAGTGCAAACTGCAATTCTCAGAGTGCACCGGGATTAACAGTGCAAACTGCAATACTCGGATTGCACCGGGATTAATAGTGCAAACTGCAATACTCGGAGTGCACCGGGATTAATAGTGCAAACTGCAATACTCAGAGTGCACCGGGATTAACAGTGCAAACTGCAATACTCGGAGTGCACCGGGATTAATAGTGCAAACTGCAATTCTCAGAGTGCACCGGGATTAATAGTGCAAACTGCAATACTCGGAGTGCACCGGGATTAATAGTGCAAACTGCAATTCGCAGAGTGCACCGGGATTAATAGTGCAAACTGCAATACTCGGAGTGCACCGGGATTAATAGTGCAAACTGCAATTCGCAGAGTGCACCGGGATTAATAGTGCAAACTGCAAAACTCAGAGTGCACCGGGATTAATAGTGCAAACTGCAATACTCGGAGTGCACCGGGATTAATAGTGCAAACTGCAATTCGCAGAGTGCACCGGGATTAATAGTGCAAACTGCAATTCTCAGAGTGCACCGGGATTAATAGTGCAAACTGCAATACTCGGAGTGCACCGGGATTAATAGTGCAAACTGCAATTCTCAGAGTGCACCGGGATTAATAGTGCAAACTGCAATTCTCAGAGTGCACCGGGATTAACAGTGCAAACTGCAATACTCGGATTGCACCTGTATTAATAGTGCAAACTGCAATACTCGGAGTGCACCGGGATTAATAGTGCAAACTGCAATTCTCAGAGTGCACCGGGATTAATAGTGCAAACTGCAATTCTCAGAGTGCACCGGGATTAATAGTGCAAACTGCAATTCTCAGAGTGCACCGGGATTAACAGTGCAAACTGCAATACTCGGATTGCACCGGGATTAATAGTGCAAACTGCAATACTCGGAGTGCACCGGGATTAATAGTGCAAACTGCAATTCTCAGAGTGCACCGGGATTAATAGTGCAAACTGCAATTCTCAGAGTGCACCGGGATTAGTAGTGCAAACTGCAATTCTCAGAGTGCACCGGGATTAATAGTGCAAACTTCAATTCTCAGAGTGCACCGGGATTAATAGTGCAAACTGCAATTCTCAGAGTGCACCGGGATTAATAGTGCAAACTGCAATACTCGGAGTGCACCGGGATTAATAGTGCAAACTGCAATTCGCAGAGTGCACCGGGATTAATAGTGCAAACTGCAATACTCGGAGTGCACCGGGATTAATAGTGCAAACTGCAATTCGCAGAGTGCACCGGGATTAATAGTGCAAACTGCAATTCTCAGAGTGCACCGGGATTAATAGTGCAAACTGCAATTCTCAGAGTGCACCGGGATTAATAGTGCAAACTTCAATTCTCAGAGTGCACCGGGATTAATAGTGCAAACTGCAATTCTCAGAGTGCACCGGGATTAACAGTGCAAACTGCAATACTCGGATTGCACCGGTATTAATAGTGCAAACTGCAATACTCGGAGTGCACCGGGATTAATAGTGCAAACTGCAATTCTCAGAGTGCACCGGGATTAATAGTGCAAACTGCAATTCTCAGAGTGCACCGGGATTAATAGTGCAAACTGCAATTCTCAGAGTGCACCGGGATTAACAGTGCAAACTGCAATACTCGGATTGCACCGGGATTAATAGTGCAAACTGCAATACTCGGAGTGCACCGGGATTAATAGTGCAAACTGCAATTCTCAGAGTGCACCGGGATTAATAGTGCAAACTGCAATTCTCAGAGTGCACCGGGATTAGTAGTGCAAACTGCAATTCTCAGAGTGCACCGGGATTAATAGTGCAAACTTCAATTCTCAGAGTGCACCGGGATTAATAGTGCAAACTGCAATTCTCAGAGTGCACCGGGATTAATAGTGCAAACTGCAATACTCAGAGTGCACCGGGATTAATAGTGCAAACTGCAATTCTCAGAGTGCACCGGGATTAATAGTGCAAACTGCAATTCTCAGAGTGCACCGGGATTAATAGTTCAAACTGCAATTCTCAGAGTGCACCGGGATTAATAGTGCAAACTGCAATTCTCAGAGTGCACCGGGATTAGTAGTGCAAACTGCAATTCTCAGAGTGCACCGGGATTAATAGTGCAAACTGCAATTCTCAGAGTGCACCGGGATTAATAGTGCAAACTGCAATTCTCAGAGTGCACCGGGATTAATAGTGCAAACTGCAATTCTCAGAGTGCACCGGGATTAATAGTGCAAACTGCAATACTCAGAGTGCACCGGGATTAACAGTGCAAACTGCAATTCTCAGAGTGCACCGGGATTAATAGTGCAAACTGCAATTCGCAGAGTGCACCGGGATTAATAGTGCAAACTGCAATTCTCAGAGTGCACCGAGATTAATAGTGCAAACTGCAATTCTCAGAGTGCACCGGGATGAATAGTGCGAACTGCAATTCTCAGAGTGCACCGGGATTAATAGTGCAAACTGCAATTCTCAGAGTGCACCGGGATTAATGGTGCAAACTGCAATTCTCAGAGTGCACCGGGATTAATAGTGCAAACTGCAATTCTCAGAGTGCACCGGGGATTAATATTGCAAACTGCAATTCTCAGTGTGCACCGGGATTAATAGTGCAAACTGCAATTCTCAGAGTGCACCGGGATTAATAGTGCAAACTGCAATACTCGGAGTGCACCGGGATTACTAGTGCAAACTGCAATTCGCAGAGTGCACCGGGATTAATAGTGCAAACTGCAATTCTCAGAGTGCACCGGGATTAATAGTGCAAACTGCAATACTCGGAGTGCACCGGGATTAATAGTGCAAACTGCAATTCTCAGAGTGCACCGGGATTAATAGTGCAAACTGCAATTCTCAGAGTGCACCGGGATTAATAGTGCAAACTGCAATACTCGGAGTGCACCGGGATTAATAGTGCAAACTGCAATTCGCAGAGTGCACCGGGATTAATAGTGCAAACTGCAATTCTCAGAGTGCACCGGGATTAATAGTGCAAACTGCAATACTCGGAGTGCACCGGGATTAATAGTGCAAACTGCAATTCTCAGAGTGCACCGGGATTAATAGTGCAAACTGCAATTCTCAGAGTGCACCGGGATTAACAGTGCAAACTGCAATACTCGGATTGCACCGGGATTAATAGTGCAAACTGCAATACTCGGAGTGCACCGGGATTAATAGTGCAAACTGCAATTCTCAGAGTGCACCGGGATTAATAGTGCAAACTGCAATTCTCAGAGTGCACCGGGATTAATAGTGCAAACTGCAATTCTCAGAGTGCACCGGGATTAACAGTGCAAACTGCAATACTCGGATTGCACCGGGATTAATAGTGCAAACTGCAATACTCGGAGTGCACCGGGATTAATAGTGCAAACTGCAATTCTCAGAGTGCACCGGGATTAATAGTGCAAACTGCAATTCTCAGAGTGCACCGGGATTAATAGTGCAAACTGCAATACTCGGAGTGCACCGGGATTAATAGTGCAAACTGCAATTCTCAGAGTGCACCGGGATTAGTAGTGCAAACTGCAATTCTCAGAGTGCACCGGGATTAATAGTGCAAACTTCAATTCTCAGAGTGCACCGGGATTAATAGTGCAAACTGCAATTCTCAGAGTGCACCGGGATTAATAGTGCAAACTGCAATTCTCAGAGTGCACCGGGATTAATAGTGCAAACTGCAATTCGCAGAGTGCACCGGGATTAATAGTGCAAACTGCAATTCTCAGAGTGCACCGAGATTAATAGTGCAAACTGCAATTCTCAGAGTGCACCGGGATGAATAGTGCGAACTGCAATTCTCAGAGTGCACCGGGATTAATAGTGCAAACTGCAATTCTCAGAGTGCACCGGGATTAATGGTGCAAACTGCAATTCTCAGAGTGCACCGGGATTAATAGTGCAAACTGCAATTCTCAGAGTGCACCGGGGATTAATATTGCAAACTGCAATTCTCAGTGTGCACCGGGATTAATAGTGCAAACTGCAATTCTCAGAGTGCACCGGGATTAATAGTGCAAACTGCAATACTCGGAGTGCACCGGGATTACTAGTGCAAACTGCAATTCGCAGAGTGCACCGGGATTAATAGTGCAAACTGCAATTCTCAGAGTGCACCGGGATTAATAGTGCAAACTGCAATACTCGGAGTGCACCGGGATTAATAGTGCAAACTGCAATTCTCAGAGTGCACCGGGATTAATAGTGCAAACTGCAATTCTCAGAGTGCACCGGGATTAATAGTGCAAACTGCAATACTCGGAGTGCACCGGGATTAATAGTGCAAACTGCAATTCGCAGAGTGCACCGGGATTAATAGTGCAAACTGCAATTCTCAGAGTGCACCGGGATTAATAGTGCAAACTGCAATACTCGGAGTGCACCGGGATTAATAGTGCAAACTGCAATTCTCAGAGTGCACCGGGATTAATAGTGCAAACTGCAATTCTCAGAGTGCACCGGGATTAACAGTGCAAACTGCAATACTCGGATTGCACCGGGATTAATAGTGCAAACTGCAATACTCGGAGTGCACCGGGATTAATAGTGCAAACTGCAATTCTCAGAGTGCACCGGGATTAATAGTGCAAACTGCAATTCTCAGAGTGCACCGGGATTAATAGTGCAAACTGCAATTCTCAGAGTGCACCGGGATTAACAGTGCAAACTGCAATACTCGGATTGCACCGGGATTAATAGTGCAAACTGCAATACTCGGAGTGCACCGGGATTAATAGTGCAAACTGCAATTCTCAGAGTGCACCGGGATTAATAGTGCAAACTGCAATTCTCAGAGTGCACCGGGATTAATAGTGCAAACTGCAATACTCGGAGTGCACCGGGATTAATAGTGCAAACTGCAATTCTCAGAGTGCACCGGGATTAGTAGTGCAAACTGCAATTCTCAGAGTGCACCGGGATTAATAGTGCAAACTTCAATTCTCAGAGTGCACCGGGATTAATAGTGCAAACTGCAATTCTCAGAGTGCACCGGGATTAATAGTGCAAACTGCAATTCTCAGAGTGCACCGGGATTAATAGTGCAAACTGCAATTCTCAGAGTGCACCGGGATTAATAGTGCAAACTGCAATTCTCAGAGTGCACCGGGATTAATAGTGCAAACTGCAATTCTCAGAGTGCACCGGGATTAGTAGTGCAAACTGCAATTCTCAGAGTGCACCGGGATTAATAGTGCAAACTTCAATTCTCAGAGTGCACCGGGATTAATAGTGCAAACTGCAATTCTCAGAGTGCACCGGGATTAATAGTGCAAACTGCAATACTCAGAGTGCACCGGGATTAATAGTGCAAACTGCAATTCTCAGAGTGCACCTGGATTAATAGTGCAAACTGCAATACTCGGAGTGCACCGGGATTAATAGTGCAAACTGCAATTCTCGGAGTGCACCAGGATTAATAGTGCAAACTGCAATTCTCAGAGTGCACCGGGATTAACAGTGCAAACTGCAATACTCGGATTGCACCGGGATTAATAGTGCAAACTGCAATACTCGGAGTGCACCGGGATTAATAGTGCAAACTGCAATTCTCAGAGTGCACCGGGATTAATAGTGCAAACTGCAATTCTCAGAGTGCACCGGGATTAATAGTGCAAACTGCAATACTCGGAGTGCACCGGGATTAATAGTGCAAACTGCAATTCGCAGAGTGCACCGGGATTAATAGTGCAAACTGCAATTCTCAGAGTGCACCGGGATTAATAGTGCAAACTGCAATACTCGGAGTGCACCGGGATTAATAGTGCAAACTGCAATTCTCAGAGTGCACCGGGATTAATAGTGCAAACTGCAATTCTCAGAGTGCACCGGGATTAACAGTGCAAACTGCAATACTCGGATTGCACCGGTATTAATAGTGCAAACTGCAATACTCGGAGTGCACCGGGATTAATAGTGCAAACTGCAATTCTCAGAGTGCACCGGGATTAATAGTGCAAACTGCAATTCTCAGAGTGCACCGGGATTAATAGTGCAAACTGCAATTCTCAGAGTGCACCGGGATTAACAGTGCAAACTGCAATACTCGGATTGCACCGGGATTAATAGTGCAAACTGCAATACTCGGAGTGCACCGGGATTAATAGTGCAAACTGCAATACTCAGAGTGCACCGGGATTAACAGTGCAAACTGCAATACTCGGAGTGCACCGGGATTAATAGTGCAAACTGCAATTCTCAGAGTGCACCGGGATTAATAGTGCAAACTGCAATACTCGGAGTGCACCGGGATTAATAGTGCAAACTGCAATTCGCAGAGTGCACCGGGATTAATAGTGCAAACTGCAATACTCGGAGTGCACCGGGATTAATAGTGCAAACTGCAATTCGCAGAGTGCACCGGGATTAATAGTGCAAACTGCAAAACTCAGAGTGCACCGGGATTAATAGTGCAAACTGCAATACTCGGAGTGCACCGGGATTAATAGTGCAAACTGCAATTCTCAGAGTGCACCGGGATTAATAGTGCAAACTGCAATTCTCAGAGTGCACCGGGATTAACAGTGCAAACTGCAATACTCGGATTGCACCGGGATTAATAGTGCAAACTGCAATACTCGGAGTGCACCGGGATTAATAGTGCAAACTGCAATTCTCAGAGTGCACCGGGATTAATAGTGCAAACTGCAATTCTCAGAGTGCACCGGGATTAGTAGTGCAAACTGCAATTCTCAGAGTGCACCGGGATTAATAGTGCAAACTTCAATTCTCAGAGTGCACCGGGATTAATAGTGCAAACTGCAATTCTCAGAGTGCACCGGGATTAATAGTGCAAACTGCAATACTCAGAGTGCACCGGGATTAATAGTGCAAACTGCAATTCTCAGAGTGCACCGGGATTAATAGTGCAAACTGCAATTCTCAGAGTGCACCGGGATTAATAGTTCAAACTGCAATTCTCAGAGTGCACCGGGATTAATAGTGCAAACTGCAATTCTCAGAGTGCACCGGGATTAGTAGTGCAAACTGCAATTCTCAGAGTGCACCGGGATTAATAGTGCAAACTGCAATTCTCAGAGTGCACCGGGATTAATAGTGCAAACTGCAATTCTCAGAGTGCACCGGGATTAATAGTGCAAACTGCAATTCTCAGAGTGCACCGGGATTAATAGTGCAAACTGCAATACTCAGAGTGCACCGGGATTAACAGTGCAAACTGCAATTCTCAGAGTGCACCGGGATTAATAGTGCAAACTGCAATTCGCAGAGTGCACCGGGATTAATAGTGCAAACTGCAATTCTCAGAGTGCACCGAGATTAATAGTGCAAACTGCAATTCTCAGAGTGCACCGGGATGAATAGTGCGAACTGCAATTCTCAGAGTGCACCGGGATTAATAGTGCAAACTGCAATTCTCAGAGTGCACCGGGATTAATGGTGCAAACTGCAATTCTCAGAGTGCACCGGGATTAATAGTGCAAACTGCAATTCTCAGAGTGCACCGGGGATTAATATTGCAAACTGCAATTCTCAGTGTGCACCGGGATTAATAGTGCAAACTGCAATTCTCAGAGTGCACCGGGATTAATAGTGCAAACTGCAATACTCGGAGTGCACCGGGATTACTAGTGCAAACTGCAATTCGCAGAGTGCACCGGGATTAATAGTGCAAACTGCAATTCTCAGAGTGCACCGGGATTAATAGTGCAAACTGCAATACTCGGAGTGCACCGGGATTAATAGTGCAAACTGCAATTCTCAGAGTGCACCGGGATTAATAGTGCAAACTGCAATTCTCAGAGTGCACCGGGATTAATAGTGCAAACTGCAATACTCGGAGTGCATCGGGATTAATAGTGCAAACTGCAATTCGCAGAGTGCACCGGGATTAATAGTGCAAACTGCAATTCTCAGAGTGCACCGGGATTAATAGTGCAAACTGCAATACTCGGAGTGCACCGGGATTAATAGTGCAAACTGCAATTCTCAGAGTGCACCGGGATTAATAGTGCAAACTGCAATTCTCAGAGTGCACCGGGATTAACAGTGCAAACTGCAATACTCGGATTGCACCGGGATTAATAGTGCAAACTGCAATACTCGGAGTGCACCGGGATTAATAGTGCAAACTGCAATTCTCAGAGTGCACCGGGATTAATAGTGCAAACTGCAATTCTCAGAGTGCACCGGGATTAATAGTGCAAACTGCAATTCTCAGAGTGCACCGGGATTAACAGTGCAAACTGCAATACTCGGATTGCACCGGGATTAATAGTGCAAACTGCAATACTCGGACTGCACCGGGATTAATAGTGCAAACTGCAATTCTCAGAGTGCACCGGGATTAATAGTGCAAACTGCAATTCTCAGAGTGCACCGGGATTAATAGTGCAAACTGCAATACTCGGAGTGCACCGGGATTAATAGTGCAAACTGCAATTCTCAGAGTGCACCGGGATTAGTAGTGCAAACTGCAATTCTCAGAGTGCACCGGGATTAATAGTGCAAACTTCAATTCTCAGAGTGCACCGGGATTAATAGTGCAAACTGCAATTCTCAGAGTGCACCGGGATTAATAGTGCAAACTGCAATTCTCAGAGTGCACCGGGATTAATAGTGCAAACTGCAATTCTCAGAGTGCACCGGGATTAATAGTGCAAACTGCAATTCTCAGAGTGCACCGGGATTAATAGTGCAAACTGCAATTCTCAGAGTGCACCGGGATTAGTAGTGCAAACTGCAATTCTCAGAGTGCACCGGGATTAATAGTGCAAACTTCAATTCTCAGAGTGCACCGGGATTAATAGTGCAAACTGCAATTCTCAGAGTGCACCGGGATTAATAGTGCAAACTGCAATACTCAGAGTGCACCGGGATTAATAGTGCAAACTGCAATTCTCAGAGTGCACCGGGATTAATAGTGCAAACTGCAATACTCGGAGTGCACCGGGATTAATAGTGCAAACTGCAATTCTCGGAGTGCACCAGGATTAATAGTGCAAACTGCAATTCTCAGAGTGCACCGGGATTAACAGTGCAAACTGCAATACTCGGATTGCACCGGGATTAATAGTGCAAACTGCAATACTCGGAGTGCACCGGGATTAATAGTGCAAACTGCAATTCTCAGAGTGCACCGGGATTAATAGTGCAAACTGCAATTCTCAGAGTGCACCGGGATTAATAGTGCAAACTGCAATACTCGGAGTGCACCGGGATTAATAGTGCAAACTGCAATTCGCAGAGTGCACCGGGATTAATAGTGCAAACTGCAATTCTCAGAGTGCACCGGGATTAATAGTGCAAACTGCAATACTCGGAGTGCACCGGGATTAATAGTGCAAACTGCAATTCTCAGAGTGCACCGGGATTAATAGTGCAAACTGCAATTCTCAGAGTGCACCGGGATTAACAGTGCAAACTGCAATACTCGGATTGCACCGGTATTAATAGTGCAAACTGCAATACTCGGAGTGCACCGGGATTAATAGTGCAAACTGCAATTCTCAGAGTGCACCGGGATTAATAGTGCAAAATGCAATTCTCAGAGTGCACCGGGATTAATAGTGCAAACTGCAATTCTCAGAGTGCACCGGGATTAACAGTGCAAACTGCAATACTCGGATTGCACCGGGATTAATAGTGCAAACTGCAATACTCGGAGTGCACCGGGATTAATAGTGCAAACTGCAATTCTCAGAGTGCACCGGGATTAATAGTGCAAACTGCAATTCTCAGAGTGCACCGGGATTAGTAGTGCAAACTGCAATTCTCAGAGTGCACCGGGATTAATAGTGCAACCTTCAATTCTCAGAGTGCACCGGGATTAATAGTGCAAACTGCAATTCTCAGAGTGCACCGGGATTAATAGTGCAAACTGCAATACTCAGAGTGCACCGGGATTAATAGTGCAAACTGCAATTCTCAGAGTGCACCGGGATTAATAGTGCAAACTGCAATTCTCAGAGTGCACCGGGATTAATAGTTCAAACTGCAATTCTCAGAGTGCACCGGGATTAATAGTGCAAACTGCAATTCTCAGAGTGCACCGGGATTAGTAGTGCAAACTGCAATTCTCAGAGTGCACCGGGATTAATAGTGCAAACTGCAATTCTCAGAGTGCACCGGGATTAATAGTGCAAACTGCAATTCTCAGAGTGCACCGGGATTAATAGTGCAAACTGCAATTCTCAGAGTGCACCGGGATTAATAGTGCAAACTGCAATACTCAGAGTGCACCGGGATTAACAGTGCAAACTGCAATTCTCAGAGTGCACCGGGATTAATAGTGCAAACTGCAATTCTCAGAGTGCACCGGGATTAATAGTGCAAACTGCAATTCTCAGAGTGCACCGGGATTAGTAGTGCAAACTGCAATTCTCAGAGTGCACCGGGATTAATAGTGCAAACTGCAATTCTCAGAGTGCACCGGGATTAATAGTGCAAACTGCAATTCTCAGAGTGCACCGGGATTAATAGTGCAAACTGCAATACTCAGAGTGCACCGGGATTAACAGTGCAAACTGCAATTCTCAGAGTGCACCGGGATTAATAGTGCAAACTGCAATTCGCAGAGTGCACCGGGATTAATAGTGCAAACTGCAATTCTCAGAGTGCACCGGGATTAATAGTGCAAACTGCAATTCTCAGAGTGCACCGGGATGAATAGTGCGAACTGCAATTCTCAGAGTGCACCGGGATTAATAGTGCAAACTGCAATTCTCAGAGTGCACCGGGATTAATGGTGCAAACTGCAATTCTCAGAGTGCACCGGGATTAATAGTGCAAACTGCAATTCTCAGAGTGCACCGGGGATTAATATTGCAAACTGCAATTCTCAGTGTGCACCGGGATTAATAGTGCAAACTGCAATTCTCAGAGTGCACCGGGATTAATAGTGCAAACTGCAATACTCGGAGTGCACCGGGATTACTAGTGCAAACTGCAATTCGCAGAGTGCACCGGGATTAATAGTGCAAACTGCAATTCTCAGAGTGCACCGGGATTAATAGTGCAAACTGCAATACTCGGAGTGCACCGGGATTAATAGTGCAAACTGCAATTCTCAGAGTGCACCGGGATTAATAGTGCAAACTGCAATTCTCAGAGTGCACCGGGATTAATAGTGCAAACTGCAATACTCGGAGTGCACCGGGATTAATAGTGCAAACTGCAATTCGCAGAGTGCACCGGGATTAATAGTGCAAACTGCAATTCTCAGAGTGCACCGGGATTAATAGTGCAAACTGCAATACTCGGAGTGCACCGGGATTAATAGTGCAAACTGCAATTCTCAGAGTGCACCGGGATTAATAGTGCAAACTGCAATTCTCAGAGTGCACCGGGATTAACAGTGCAAACTGCAATACTCGGATTGCACCGGGATTAATAGTGCAAACTGCAATACTCGGAGTGCACCGGGATTAATAGTGCAAACTGCAATTCTCAGAGTGCACCGGGATTAATAGTGCAAACTGCAATTCTCAGAGTGCACCGGGATTAATAGTGCAAACTGCAATTCTCAGAGTGCACCGGGATTAACAGTGCAAACTGCAATACTCGGATTGCACCGGGATTAATAGTGCAAACTGCAATACTCGGAGTGCACCGGGATTAATAGTGCAAACTGCAATTCTCAGAGTGCACCGGGATTAATAGTGCAAACTGCAATTCTCAGAGTGCACCGGGATTAGTAGTGCAAACTGCAATTCTCAGAGTGCACCGGGATTAATAGTGCAAACTTCAATTCTCAGAGTGCACCGGGATTAATAGTGCAAACTGCAATTCTCAGAGTGCACCGGGATTAATAGTGCAAACTGCAATACTCAGAGTGCACCGGGATTAATAGTGCAAACTGCAATTCTCAGAGTGCACCGGGATTAATAGTGCAAACTGCAATTCTCAGAGTGCACCGGGATTAATAGTTCAAACTGCAATTCTCAGAGTGCACCGGGATTAATAGTGCAAACTGCAATTCTCAGAGTGCACCGGGATTAGTAGTGCAAACTGCAATTCTCAGAGTGCACCGGGATTAATAGTGCAAACTGCAATTCTCAGAGTGCACCGGGATTAATAGTGCAAACTGCAATTCTCAGAGTGCACCGGGATTAATAGTGCAAACTGCAATACTCGGAGTGCACCGGGATTAATAGTGCAAACTGCAATTCGCAGAGTGCACCGGGATTAATAGTGCAAACTGCAATTCTCAGAGTGCACCGGGATTAATAGTGCAAACTGCAATACTCGGAGTGCACCGGGATTAATAGTGCAAACTGCAATTCTCAGAGTGCACCGGGATTAATAGTGCAAACTGCAATTCTCAGAGTGCACCGGGATTAACAGTGCAAACTGCAATACTCGGATTGCACCGGGATTAATAGTGCAAACTGCAATACTCGGAGTGCACCGGGATTAATAGTGCAAACTGCAATTCTCAGAGTGCACCGGGATTAATAGTGCAAACTGCAATTCTCAGAGTGCACCGGGATTAATAGTGCAAACTGCAATTCTCAGAGTGCACCGGGATTAACAGTGCAAACTGCAATACTCGGATTGCACCGGGATTAATAGTGCAAACTGCAATACTCGGAGTGCACCGGGATTAATAGTGCAAACTGCAATTCTCAGAGTGCACCGGGATTAATAGTGCAAACTGCAATTCTCAGAGTGCACCGGGATTAGTAGTGCAAACTGCAATTCTCAGAGTGCACCGGGATTAATAGTGCAAACTTCAATTCTCAGAGTGCACCGGGATTAATAGTGCAAACTGCAATTCTCAGAGTGCACCGGGATTAATAGTGCAAACTGCAATACTCAGAGTGCACCGGGATTAATAGTGCAAACTGCAATTCTCAGAGTGCACCGGGATTAATAGTGCAAACTGCAATTCTCAGAGTGCACCGGGATTAATAGTTCAAACTGCAATTCTCAGAGTGCACCGGGATTAATAGTGCAAACTGCAATTCTCAGAGTGCACCGGGATTAGTAGTGCAAACTGCAATTCTCAGAGTGCACCGGGATTAATAGTGCAAACTGCAATTCTCAGAGTGCACCGGGATTAATAGTGCAAACTGCAATTCTCAGAGTGCACCGGGATTAATAGTGCAAACTGCAATACTCAGAGTGCACCGGGATTAACAGTGCAAACTGCAATTCTCAGAGTGCACCGGGATTAATAGTGCAAACTGCAATTCTCAGAGTGCACCGGGATTAATAGTGCAAACTGCAATTCTCAGAGTGCACCGGGATTAATAGTGCAAACTGCAATTCTCAGAGTGCACCGGGATGAATAGTGCGAACTGCAATTCTCAGAGTGCACCGGGATTAATAGTGCAAACTGCAATTCTCAGAGTGCACCGGGATTAATGGTGCAAACTGCAATTCTCAGAGTGCACCGGGATTAATAGTGCAAACTGCAATTCTCAGAGTGCACCGGGGATTAATATTGCAAACTGCAATTCTCAGTGTGCACCGGGATTAATAGTGCAAACTGCAATTCTCAGAGTGCACCGGGATTAATAGTGCAAACTGCAATTCTCAGAGTGCACCGGGATTAATAGTGCAAACTGCAATTCTCAGAGTGCACCGGGATTAATAGTGCAAACTGCAATACTCGGATTGCACCGGGATTAATAGTGCAAACTGCAATACTCGGAGTGCACCGGGATTAATAGTGCAAACTGCAATTCTCAGAGTGCACCGGGATTAATACTGCAAACTGCAATTCTCAGAGTGCACCTGGATTAATAGTGCAAACTGCAATACTCGGAGTGCACCGGGATTAATAGTGCAAACTGCAATTCTCAGAGTGCACCGGGATTAATAGTGCAAACTGCAATTCTCAGAGTGCACCGGGATTAATAGTGCAAACTGCAATTCTCAGAGTGCACCGGGATTAATAGTGCAAACTGCAATACTCAGAGTGCACCGGGATTAATAGTGCAAACTGCAATTCTCAGAGTGCACCGGGATTAATAGTGCAAACTGCAATTCTCAGAGTGCATCGGGATTAATAGTGCAAACTGCAATACTCGGAGTGCACCGGGATTAATAGTGCAAACTGCAATTCTCAGAGTGCACCGGGATTAATAGTGCAAACTGCAATTCTCAGAGTGCACCGGGATTAACAGTGCAAACTGCAATACTCGGATTGCACCGGGATTAATAGTGCAAACTGCAATACTCGGAGTGCACCGGGATTAATAGTGCAAACTGCAATTCTCAGAGTGCACCGGGATTAATAGTGCAAACTGCAATTCTCAGAGTGCACCGGGATTAATAGTGCAAACTGCAATACTCGGAGTGCACCGGGATTAATAGTGCAAACTGCAATTCGCAGAGTGCACCGGGATTAATAGTGCAAACTGCAATTCTCAGAGTGCACCGGGATTAATAGTGCAAACTGCAATACTCGGAGTGCACCGGGATTAATAGTGCAAACTGCAATTCTCAGAGTGCACCGGGATTAATAGTGCAAACTGCAATTCTCAGAGTGCACCGGGATTAACAGTGCAAACTGCAATACTCGGATTGCACCGGGATTAATAGTGCAAACTGCAATTCTCAGAGTGCACCGGGATTAATAGTGCAAACTGCAACTCTCAGAGTGCACCGGGATTAATAGTGCAAACTGCAATTCTCAGAGTGCACCGGGATTAATAGTGCAAACTGCAATACTCAGAGTGCACCGGGATTAATAGTGCAAACTGCAATACTCAGAGTGCACTGGGATTAATAGTGCAAACTGCAATACTCAGAGTGCACCGGGATTAATAGTGCAAACTGCAATACTCAGAGTGCACCGGGATTAATAGTGCAAACTGCAATACTCAGAGTGCACTGGGATTAATAGTGCAAACTGCAATTCTCAGAGTGCACCGGGATTAATAGTGCAAACTGCAATACTCGGAGTGCACCGGGATTATTCGTGCAAACTGCAATTCTCAGAGTGCACCGGGATTTATAGTGCAAACTGCAATTCTCAGAGTGCACCGGGATTATTCGTGCAAACTGCAATTCTCAGAGTGCACCGGGATTAATAGTGCAAACTGCAATTCTCAGAGTGCACGGGGATTAATAGTGCGAACTGCAATTCTCAGAGTGGACCGGGATTAATAGTGCAAACTGCAATACTCAGAGTGCACGGGGGGTTTAATAGTGCAAACTACAATACTCAGAGTGCACCGGGATTAATAGTGCAAACTGCAATTCTCGGAGTGCACCGGGATTAATAGTGCAAACTGCAATTCTCAGAGTGCACAGGGACGTGAGGGAATCTCTGAGATAGTGTCACAGGGACGTGAGGGAATCTCTGAGGTCGTGTCACAGGGATGTGAGGGAATCTCTGAGATAGTGTCACAGGGACGTGTGGGAATCTCTGAGATACTGTCACAGGGACGTGAGGGAATCTCGGAGATAGTGTCACAGGGACGTGAGGGAATCTCTGAGATAGTGTCACAGGGACGTGAGGGAATCTCTGAGATACTGTCACAGGGACGTGAGGGAATCTCTGAGATGGTGTCACAGGGACGTGAGGGAATCTCGGAGATAGTGTCACAGGGACGTGAGGGAATCTCTGAGATACTGTCACAGGGACGTGAGGGAATCTCTGAGATACTGTCACAGGGACGTGAGGGAATCTCCGAGATAGTGTCACAGGGACGTGAGGGATTGCCTACGATGGAGGGAAGGCTGGCCTCCATCGAACTTCAAGCCAGGCAATGACCATCGCCAACAAGAGAGAGTCCAACCACCTCCCCTTGACATTCAACGGCATTACCATCGCCGAATCCCCCACCATCAACATCCTGGGGGTCACCATTGACCAGAAACTTAACTGGACAAGTTATATAAATACTGTGGCTACGAGAGCAGGTCAGAGGCTGGGTATTCTGCGGCGAGTGACTCACCTCCTGACTCCCCAATGCCTTTCCACCATCTACAAGGCACAAGTCAGGAGTGTGATGGAATACTCTCCACTTGCCTGGATGAGTGCAGCTCCAACAACACTCAAGAAGCTCGACGCCATCCAGGACAAAGCAGCCCGCTTGACTGGCACCCCATCCACCACCCTAAACATTCACTCCCTTCACCACCGGCGCACTGTGGCTGCAGTGTGCACCATCCACAGGATGCACTGCAGCAACTCGCCAAGGCTTCTTCGACAGCACCTCCCAAACCCGCGACCTCTACCACCTAGAAGGACAAGGGCAGCAGGTACATGGGAACAACACCACCTGCACGTTCCCCTCCAAGTCACACACCATCCCGACTTGGAAATATATCGCCGTTCCTTCATCGTCGCTGGGTCAAAATCCTGGAACTCCCTTCCTAACAGCACTGTGGGAGAACCGTCACCACACGGACTGCAGCGGTTCAAGAAGGCGGCTCACCACCACCTTCTCAAGGGCAATTAGGGATGGGCGATAAATGCCGGCCTCGCCCAGCGGACGCTGCCCGCATCCCGTGAACGGATAATGAAACTTTGCAACCGGCCTCCCAGGACTTTACGCGTGTCCTCCAAACTGTGGTCCAGCAGGGAGATCGGAGCGGTGTGGGTCCCTGGCCCCAGGGGAGGGACGCAGGGCGGAAGGGGACATGGAGTTGGGGGGACGCCACCTCGAAGCCTGCCACGTCTCGGGCCAATCTCGACTGGCTTGCGCGATGGGGCCCCGTTCACGGACGCCCGCACTCGATGCCACCCGTTGGGGCACCCGACAGTGGCGGGGGGGGGGGTATGTGTGGTTGCAGGAGGGTTTTGTGCAAGGTGAGCAGGGGGTGGGGGTGGCCGCGACCTGGTGTAGCAGGTGTTCTGAGGAGGCGGGGTGGCCGCGACCTGTTGTATCAGGTGGTCTGAGGAGGCGGGGTGGCCGCGACCTGTTGTATCAGGTGGTCTGAGGAGGCGGGGTGGCCGCGACCTGGTGTAGCAGGTGTTCTGAGGAAGGGAGGTGGCCGCGACCTGGTGTAGCAGGTGTTCTGAGGAGGCGGGGTGGCCGCGACCTGGTGTACCAGGTGGTCTGAGTCAGGGGGTGGCCGCGACCTGGTATATAAGGTGGTCTAAGGAGGGAGGTGGCCGCGACCTGGTGTAGCAGGTGGTCTGAGGAGTGGGTGGCCGCGACCTGGTGTATCAGGTGGTCTGAGGAGTGGGTGGCCGCGACCTGGTGTAGCAGGTGTTCTGAGGAAGGGAGGTGGCCGCGACCTGGTGTAGCAGGTGTTCTGAGGAGGCGGGGTGGCCGCGAACTGGTGTATCAGGTGGTCTGAGGAGGGAGGTGGCCGCGACCTGGTGTATCAGATGGTCTGAGTCAGGGGGTGGCCGCGACCTGGTGTATCAGGCGGTCTGAGGAGTGGGTGGCCGCGACCTGGTGTAGCAGGTGGTCTGAGAAGGGGGTGGCCGCGACCGGGTGTATCAGGTGGTCTGAGGAGGGGGCGTGGCCGCGACCTGGTGTATCAGGTGGTCTGAGGAGGGAGGTGGCCGCGACCTGGTGTAGCAGGTGTTCTGAGGAGTCAGGGTGGCCGCGACCTGGTTTATCAGGTGGTCTGAGGAGGGAGGTGGCAGCGACCTGGTGTATCAGGTGGTCTGAGGAGGGAGGCGGCAGCGACCTGGTGTATCAGATGGTCTGAGTCAGGGGGTGGCCGCGACCTGGTGTATCAGGTGGTCTGAGTCAGGGGGTGGCCGCGACCTGGTGTATCAGGTGTTCTGAGGAGGGGGGGTGGCCATGACCTGGTGTATCAGGTGGTCTGAGGACGGGGGGGGCGGCGTGACCTGGTGTATCAGGTGGTCTTAGGAGGGAGGTGGCCGCGACCTGGTGTATCAGGTGGTCTGAGGAGGGGGGTGGCCGCGACCTGGTGTATCAGGAGGTCTGAGTCAGGGGGTGGCCGCGACCTGGTGTATCAGGTGGTCTGAAGCGGGGGGTGGCCGCGACCTGGTGTATCAGGTGGTCTGAAGCGGGGGGTGACCGCGACCTGGTGTATCAGGTGGTCTGAAGCGGGGGGTGGCCGCGACCTGGTGTATCAGGTGGTCTGAAGCGGGGGGTGGCCGCGACCTGGTGTATCAGGTGGTCTGAAGCGGGGGGTGACCGCGACCTGGTGTATCAGGTGGTCTGAGGAGGGGGGGGGCCTGGTGTAACTGTTGGTCTGAGTCAGGGGGTGGCCGCGACCTGGTGTATCAGGAGGTCTGAGGAGGGGGGTGGCCACTCCTCTGTCCAGGTGGTGAGGACTGGACTCTTCACTCTGTCTGATGTTAGGAGAACCGTTCACATATCAGTGACTCCCTGGCCTTGCGGGCAGCCAGGTGAGCCGCTGGTCTGACCCATGGGTTCATCTTCCTCCTCCTCTTCCCCCTGCTTCTCCGCCTCATTCTCCTGCTCCTCCTCCTCCTCCTCCTCTTCCCCTTCTCCTCCTCTGCCTCCTGCTCCTCCTCCCCCTCCTTCTCCTCTTCCTCCTCTGCCTCCTGCTCTTCCTCCAACCCCTCCTTTCTGCGTCCTCCTCCTCCTGCTCCTCCTCTGCCTCTTCCTCCTCTGCCTCCTGCTCCTCCTCCTCTGCCTCCTGCTTCTCCCCTTCCCCTTCTCTCCTCCTTCTCCGCTTCCTCTTGCTCTTCACCTCCTCCTCTGCCTCTTGCTCTTCCTCTCCTCCTCCCCTCCTTCTCCTCATCCTCCTGCTCCTCCTCCCCACCCCCTCCTCTCCTCCTCCTCTTTCTCTGCGTCCTCCACCTCCTCCTCCTTCCCTCTTGCCCTGCTCCTCCTCCCCTCCTCCTCTGCCTCTTGCTCCTCCGCTCCTCCTCCCCTCCTTCTCTTCCTCCTTCTCCTCTGCCTCCTCCTTCCTCTCTGCCTCCTCCTCCTTCCCTCTTCCTCTGCGTCCTCCTCCTCCGCCGCCTCATCCTCCTCCTCCTCCTTCCCTCTTCCTCTGCGTCCTCCTCCTCCTCCCCCTCTTCCTCCTCCTTCCCTCCTTCTCTGCGTCCTCCTCCTGCTCCTCCTCCTCTTCCTCTCCCTCCCCCTCCTCCTCCTCGACGTGAGTGGGAGATGAGGACGGGCCCTCCCCAAACAATCTCCCCCCCCTCCCCCTCTCTCTGCCGCCCCACGTTGCGCAGGACACATACGCGGGACCGTGAGGCGATGCTCTGCGGTCCGGTTCGCGTATTCCCAACGCTCCCCCAGGACGCCCGAGGCACCAGAATCAGGACCTCGAGCAGCCTCCAGGACCCTCGTCTCCCACCCCCGCCCCACCTCGAGGAGCCGGGCGATCGGCGCGCAGGCAGACGCACGAACACGCGCGAAGGCAGACGCACGAACACGCACGAAGGCAGACGCACGAGCACGCACGAAGGCAGACGCACGAACACACACGAAGACAGACGCACGAACACGCACGAAGGCAGACGCACGAACACACACGCAGACAGACGCACGAGCACGCACGCAGGCAGACGCACGACCACGCACGAAGGCAGACGCACGAACACGCAGGCAGGCAGACGCACGAACACGCACGAAGGCAGACGCACGAGCAAGCACGAAGGCAGACGCACGAACACGCGCGAAGGCAGACGCACGAACACGCACGAAGGCAGACGCACGAACACGCAGGCAGGCAGACGCACGAACACGCACGAAGGCAGACGCACGAGCAAGCACGAAGGCAGACGCACGAACACGCGCGAAGGCAGACGCACGAACACGCAGGCAGGCAGACGCACGAACACGCACGAAGGCAGACGCACGAACACGCGCGCAGGAAGACGCACGAACACACACGAAGGCAGACGCACGAACACGCACGAAGGCAGACGCACGAGCAAGCACGAAGGCAGACGCACGAACACACACGAAGGCAGACGCACGAACACACACGAAGGCAGACGCACGAACACACACGCAGGAAGACGCACGAACACGCGCGAAGGCAGACGCACGAACACGCGCGAAGGCAGACGCACGAACACGCGCGAAGGCAGACGCACGAACACGCGCGAAGGCAGACGCACGAACACGCGCGAAGGCAGACGCACGAGCAAGCACGAAGGCAGACGCACGAACACGCGCGCAGGAAGACGCACGAACACGCGCGAAGGCAGACGCACGAACACGCACGAAGGCAGACGCACGAACACGCAGGCAGGCAGACGCACGAACACGCGCGAAGGCAGACGCACGAACACACACGAAGGCAGACGCACGAACACGCACGAAGGCAGACGCACGAACACGCACGAAGGCAGACGCACGGACACGCATGAAGGCAGACGCACGACCGCGCGCAGGCAGACGCACGAACACGCGCGAAGGCAGACGCACGAACAGACACGAAGGCAGACGCACGAACACACACGCAGACAGACGCACGAACACACACGAAGGCAGACGCACGAACACGCAGGCAGGCAGACGCACGAACACGCACCGGGATTAATAGTGCAAACTGCAATACTCAGAGTGCATCGGGATTAATAGTGCAAACAGCAATTTTCAGAGTGCACGGGGGGGTTTAATAGTGCAAACTGCAATACTCAGAGTGCACCGGGATTAATAGTGCAAACTGCAATTCTCAGAGTGCACCGGGATTAATAGTGCAAACTGCAATTCTCAGAGTGCACCGGGATTAATAGTGCAAACTGCAATATTCGGAGTGCACCGGGATTAATAGTGCAAACTGCAATTCTCGGAGTGCACCGGGATTAATAGTGCAAACTGCAATTCTCAGAGTGCACCGGGATTAACAGTGCAAACTGCAATACTCGGATTGCACCGGGATTAATAGTGCAAACTGCAATACTCGGAGTGCACCGGGATTAATAGTGCAAACTGCAATTCTCAGAGTGCACCGGGATTAATAGTGCAAACTGCAATTCTCAGAGTGCACCGGGATTAATAGTGCAAACTGCAATTCTCAGAGTGCACCGGGATTAATAGTGCAAACTGCAATATTCGGAGTGCACCGGGATTAATAGTGCAAACTGCAATTCTCGGAGTGCACCGGGATTAATAGTGCAAACTGCAATTCTCAGAGTGCACCGGGATTAACAGTGCAAACTGCAATACTCGGATTGCACCGGGATTAATAGTGCAAACTGCAATACTCGGAGTGCACCGGGATTAATAGTGCAAACTGCAATTCTCAGAGTGCACCGGGATTAATAGTGCAAACTGCAATTCTCAGAGTGCACCGGGATTAATAGTGCAAACTGCAATACTCGGAGTGCACCGGGATTAATAGTGCAAACTGCAATTCGCAGAGTGCACCGGGATTAATAGTGCAAACTGCAATTCTCAGAGTGCACCGGGATTAATAGTGCTAACTGCAATTCTCAGAGTGCACCGGGATTAATAGTGCAAACTGCAATTCTCAGAGTGCACCGGGATTAATAGTGCAAACTGCAATTCTCAGAGTGCACCGGGATTAATCGTGCAAACTGCAATTCTCAGAGTGCACCGGGGATTAATAGTGCAAACTGCAATTCTCAGAGTGCACAGGGGAGGTTTAATAGTGCAAACTGCAATACTCAGACTGCACGGGGATTAATTGTGCAAACTGCAATTCTCAGAGTGCACCGGGATTAATAGTGCAAACTGCAATACTCAGAGTGCAACGGGATTAATACTGCAAACTGCAATTCTCAGAGTGCACCGGGATTAATAGTGCAAACTGCAATTCTCAGAGTGCACCGGGATTAATAGTGCAAACTGCAATTCTCAGAGTGCACCGGGGATTAATAGTGCAAACTGCAATTCTCAGAGTGCACAGGGGAGGTTTAATGGTGCGAACTGCAATACTCAGAGTGCACGGGGATTAATAGTGCAAACTGCAATTCTCAGAGTGCACCGGGATTAATAGTGCAAACTGCAATACTCAGAGTGCACGGGGATTAATAGTGCAATCTGCAATTCTCAGAGTGCACCGGGATTAATAGTGCAAACTGCAATTCTAAGAGTGCACAGGGGGTTTAATAGTGCAAACTGCAATTCTCAGAGTGCACCGGGATTAATACTGCAAACTGCAATTCTCAGAGTGCACCGGGATTAATAGTGCAAACTGCAATACTCGGAGTGCACCGGGATTAATAGTGCAAACTGCAATTCTCAGAGTGCACCGGAATTAATAGTGCAAATTGCAATACTCAGAGTGCACGGGGATTAATAGTGCAATCTGCAATTCTCAGAGTGCACCGGGATTAATAGTGCAAACTGCAATTCTAAGAGTGCACAGGGGGTTTAATAGTGCAAACTGCAATACTCAGAGTGCACCGGGATTAATAGTGCAAACTGCAATTCTCAGAGTGCACCGGGATTAATACTGCAAACTGCAATTCTCAGAGTGCACCGGGATTAATAGTGCAAACTGCAATACTCGGAGTGCACCGGGATTAATAGTGCAAACTGCAATTCTCGGAGTGCACCAGGATTAATAGTGCAAACTGCAATACTCGGATTGCACCGGGAGTAATAGTGCAAACTGCAATACTCGGAGTGCACCGGGATTAATAGTGCAAACTGCAATTCTCAGAGTGCACCGGGATTAATAGTGCAAACTGCAATTCTCAGAGTGCACCGGGATTAACAGTGCAAACTGCAATTCTCAGAGTGCACCGGGATTAACAGTGCAAACTGCAATACTCGGATTGCACCGGGATTAATAGTGCAAACAGCAATACGCGGAGTGCACCGGGATTAATAGTGCAAACTGCAATTCTCAGAGTGCACCGGGATTAACAGTGCAAACTGCAATACTCGGATTGCACCGGGAGTAATAGTGCAAACTGCAATACTCGGAGTGCACCGGGATTAATAGTGCAAACTGCAATTCTCAGAGTGCACCGGGATTAATAGTGCAAACTGCAATACTCAGAGTGCACGGGGATTAATAGTGCAATCTGCAATTCTCAGAGTGCACCGGGATTAATAGTGCAAACTGCAATTCTAAGAGTGCACAGGGGGTTTAATAGTGCAAACTGCAATTCTCAGAGTGCACCGGGATTAATACTGCAAACTGCAATTCGCAGAGTGCACCGGGATTAATAGTGCAAACTGCAATTCTCAGAGTGCACCGGGATTAATAGTGCAAACTGCAATACTCGGAGTGCACCGGGATTAATAGTGCAAACTGCAATTCTCAGAGTGCACCGGGATTAACAGTGCAAACTGCAATTCTCAGAGTGCACCGGGATTAACAGTGCAAACTGCAATACTCGGATTGCACCGGGATTAATAGTGCAAACAGCAATACTCGGAGTGCACCGGGATTAATAGTGCAAACTGCAATTCTCAGAGTGCACCGGGATTAACAGTGCAAACTGCAATACTCGGATTGCACCGGGAGTAATAGTGCAAACTGCAATACTCGGAGTGCACCGGGATTAATAGTGCAAACTGCAATTCTCAGAGTGCACCGGGATTAATAGTGCAAACTGCAGTACTCAGAGTGCACGGGGATTAATAGTGCAATCTGCAATTCTCAGAGTGCACCGGGATTAATAGTGCAAACTGCAATTCTAAGAGTGCACAGGGGGTTTAATAGTGCAAACTGCAATTCTCAGAGTGCACCGGGATTAATACTGCAAACTGCAATTCTCAGAGTGCACCGGGATTAATAGTGCAAACTGCAATACTCGGAGTGCACCGGGATTAATAGTGCAAACTGCAATTCTCAGAGTGCACCGGGATTAATAGTGCAAATTGCAATACTCAGAGTGCACGGGGATTAATAGTGCAATCTGCAATTCTCAGAGTGCACCGGGATTAACAGTGCAAACTGCAATACTCGGAGTGCACCGGGATTAATAGTGCAAACTGCAATTCGCAGAGTGCACCGGGATTAATAGTGCAAACTGCAATTCTCAGAGTGCACCGGGATTAATAGTGCAAACTGCAATTCTCAGAGTGCACCGGGATTAATAGTGCAAACTGCAATTCTCAGAGTGCACCGGGATTAATAGTGCAAACTGCAATTCTCAGAGTGCACCGGGATTAATAGTGCAAACTGCAATTCTCAGAGTGCACGGGGATTAATAGTGCAAACTGCAATACTCAGAGTGCACGGGGATTAATAGTGCAAACTGCAATTAGCAGAGTGCACGGGGATTAATAGTGCAAACTGCAATACTCAGAGTGCACGGGGATTAATAGTGCAAACTGCAATTATCAGAGTGCACGGGGATTAATAGTGCAAACTGCAATTCTCAGAGTGCACCGGGATTAATAGTGCAAACTGCAATTCTCAGAGTGCACCAGGATTTATAGTGCGAACTGCAATTATCAGAGTGCACGGGGATTAATAGTCCAAACTGCAATACTCAGAGTGCACGGGGATTAATAGTGCGAACTGCAATACTCAGAGTGCACCGGGATTAATAGTGCGAACTGCAATACTCAGAGTGCACCGGGATTAATAGTGCAAACTGCAATTCTCAGAGTGCACCGGGATTTATAGTGCGAACTGCAATACTCAGAGTGCACCGGGATTTATAGTGCAAACTGCAATTCTCAGAGTGCACCGGGATTATTCGTGCAAACTGCAATTCTCAGAGTGCACCGGGATTAATAGTGCAAACTGCAATTCTCAGAGTGCACGGGGATTAATAGTGCGAACTGCAATTCTCAGAGTGCACCGGGATTAATAGTGCAAACTGCAATACTCAGAGTGCACGGGGGGTTTAATAGTGCAAACTGCAATACTCAGAGTGCACCGGGATTAATAGGGCAAACTGCAATACTCAGAGTGCACGGGGGGTTTAATAGTGCAAACTACAATACTCAGAGTGCACCGGGATTAATAGTGCAAACTGCAATTCTCGGAGTGCACCGGGATTAATAGTGCAAACTGCAATTCTCAGAGTGCACAGGGACGTGAGGGAATCTCTGAGGTCGTGTCACAGGGACGTGAGGGAATCTCTGAGATATTGTCACAGGGACGTGAGGGAATCTCTGACATCGTGTCACAGGAACGTGAGGGAATCTCGGAGATACTGTCACAGGGACGTGAGGGAATCTCTGACATCGTGTCACAGGGACGTGAGGGAATCTCTGAGATAGTGTCACAGGGACGTGAGGGAATCTCTGAGATAGTGTCACAGGGACGTGAGGGAATCTCTGAGATAGTGTCACAGGGACGTGAGGGAATCTCTGAGATAGTGTCACAGGGACAGGAGGGAATCTCTGAGATAGTGTCACAGGGACGTGAGGGAATCTCTGAGATAGTGTCACAGGGACGTGAGGGAATCTCGGAGATAGTGTCACAGGGACGTGAGGGAAGCTCTGAGATACTGTCACAGGGACGTGAGGGAATCTCTGAGATGGTGTCACAGGGACGTGAGGGAATCTCGGAGATAGTGTCACAGGGACGTGAGGGAATCTCGGAGATACTGTCACAGGGACGTGAGGGAATCTCTGAGATACTGTCACAGGGACGTGAGGGAATCTCTGAGATACTGTCACAGGGACGTGAGGGAATCTCTGAGATACTGTCACAGGGACGTGAGGGAATCTCTGAGATACTGTCACAGGGACGTGAGGGAATCTCGGAGATAGTGTCACAGGGACGTGAGGGAATCTCTGAGATGGTGTCACAGGGACGTGAGGGAATCTCGGAGATAGTGTCACAGGGACGTGAGGGAATCTCTGAGATACTGTCACAGGGACGTGAGGGAATCTCCGAGATAGTGTCACAGGGACAGGAGGGAATCTCTGAGATAGTGTCACAGGGACGTGAGGGAATCTCTGAGATAGTGTCACAGGGACGTGAGGGAATCTCCGAGATAGTGTCACAGGGACGTGAGGGAATCTCCGAGATAGTGTCACAGGGACGTGAGGGATTGCCTACGATGGAGGGAAGGCTGGCCTCCATCGAACTTCAAGCCAGGCAATGACCATCGCCAACAAGAGAGAGTCCAACCACCTCCCCTTGACATTCAACGGCATTACCATCGCTGAATCCCCCACCATCAATATCCTGGGGGTCACCATTGACCAGAAACTTAACTGGACAAGTTATATAAATACTGTGGCTACGAGAGCAGGTCAGAGGCTGGGTATTCTGCAGCGAGTGACTCACCTCCTGACTCCCCAAAGCCTTTCCACCATCTACAAGGCACAAGTCAGGAGTGTGATGGAATACTCTCCACTTGCCTGGATGAGTGCAGCTCCAACAACACTCAAGAAGCTCGACACCATCCAAGATAAAGCAGCCCGCTTGATTGGCACCCCATCCACCACCCTAAACATTCACTCCCTTCACCACCGGCGCACAGTGTCTGCAGTGTGTACCATCCACAGGATGCACTGCAGCAACTCGCCAAGGCTTCTTCGACAGCACCTCCCAAACCCGCGACCTCTACCACCTAGAAGGACAAGGGCAGCAGGCGCATGGGAACAACACCACCTGCACGTTCCCCTCCAAGTCACACACCATCCCGACTTGGAAATATATCGCCGTTCCTTCATCGTCGCTGGGTCAAAATCCTGGAACTCCCTTCCTAACAGCACTGTGGGAGAACCGTCACCACACGGACTGCAGCGGTTCAAGAAGGCGGCTCACCACCACCTTCTCAAGGGCAATTAGGGATGGGCGATAAATGCCGGCCTCGCCCAGCGGACGCTGCCCGCATCCCGTGAACGGATAATGAAACTTTGCAACCGGCCTCCCAGGACTTTACGCGTGTCCTCCAAACTGTGGTCCAGCAGGGAGATCGGAGCGGTGTGGGTCCCTGGCCCCAGGGGAGGGACGCAGGGCGGAAGGGGACATGGAGTTGGGGGGACGCCACCTCGAAGCCTGCCACGTCTCGGGCCAATCTCGACTGGCTTGCGCGATGGGGCCCCGTTCACGGACGCCCGCACTCGATGCCACCCGTTGGGGCACCCGACAGTGGCGGGGGGGGGGGTATGTGTGGTTGCAGGAGGGTTTTGTGCAAGGTGAGCAGGGGGTGGGGGTGGCCGCGACCTGGTGTAGCAGGTGTTCTGAGGAGGCGGGGTGGCCGCGACCTGTTGTATCAGGTGGTCTGAGGAGGCGGGGTGGCCGCGACCTGTTGTATCAGGTGGTCTGAGGAGGCGGGGTGGCCGCGACCTGGTGTAGCAGGTGTTCTGAGGAAGGGAGGTGGCCGCGACCTGGTGTAGCAGGTGTTCTGAGGAGGCGGGGTGGCCGCGACCTGGTGTACCAGGTGGTCTGAGTCAGGGGGTGGCCGCGACCTGGTATATAAGGTGGTCTAAGGAGGGAGGTGGCCGCGACCTGGTGTAGCAGGTGGTCTGAGGAGTGGGTGGCCGCGACCTGGTGTATCAGGTGGTCTGAGGAGTGGGTGGCCGCGACCTGGTGTAGCAGGTGTTCTGAGGAAGGGAGGTGGCCGCGACCTGGTGTAGCAGGTGTTCTGAGGAGGCGGGGTGGCCGCGAACTGGTGTATCAGGTGGTCTGAGGAGGGAGGTGGCCGCGACCTGGTGTATCAGATGGTCTGAGTCAGGGGGTGGCCGCGACCTGGTGTATCAGGCGGTCTGAGGAGTGGGTGGCCGCGACCTGGTGTAGCAGGTGGTCTGAGAAGGGGGTGGCCGCGACCGGGTGTATCAGGTGGTCTGAGGAGGGGGCGTGGCCGCGACCTGGTGTATCAGGTGGTCTGAGGAGGGAGGTGGCCGCGACCTGGTGTAGCAGGTGTTCTGAGGAGTCAGGGTGGCCGCGACCTGGTTTATCAGGTGGTCTGAGGAGGGAGGTGGCAGCGACCTGGTGTATCAGGTGGTCTGAGGAGGGAGGCGGCAGCGACCTGGTGTATCAGATGGTCTGAGTCAGGGGGTGGCCGCGACCTGGTGTATCAGGTGGTCTGAGTCAGGGGGTGGCCGCGACCTGGTGTATCAGGTGTTCTGAGGAGGGGGGGTGGCCATGACCTGGTGTATCAGGTGGTCTGAGGACGGGGGGGGCGGCGTGACCTGGTGTATCAGGTGGTCTTAGGAGGGAGGTGGCCGCGACCTGGTGTATCAGGTGGTCTGAGGAGGGGGGTGGCCGCGACCTGGTGTATCAGGAGGTCTGAGTCAGGGGGTGGCCGCGACCTGGTGTATCAGGTGGTCTGAAGCGGGGGGTGGCCGCGACCTGGTGTATCAGGTGGTCTGAAGCGGGGGGTGACCGCGACCTGGTGTATCAGGTGGTCTGAAGCGGGGGGTGGCCGCGACCTGGTGTATCAGGTGGTCTGAAGCGGGGGGTGGCCGCGACCTGGTGTATCAGGTGGTCTGAAGCGGGGGGTGACCGCGACCTGGTGTATCAGGTGGTCTGAGGAGGGGGGGGGCCTGGTGTAACTGTTGGTCTGAGTCAGGGGGTGGCCGCGACCTGGTGTATCAGGAGGTCTGAGGAGGGGGGTGGCCACTCCTCTGTCCAGGTGGTGAGGACTGGACTCTTCACTCTGTCTGATGTTAGGAGAACCGTTCACATATCAGTGACTCCCTGGCCTTGCGGGCAGCCAGGTGAGCCGCTGGTCTGACCCATGGGTTCATCTTCCTCCTCCTCTTCCCCCTGCTTCTCCGCCTCATTCTCCTGCTCCTCCTCCTCCTCCTCCTCTTCCCCTTCTCCTCCTCTGCCTCCTGCTCCTCCTCCCCCTCCTTCTCCTCTTCCTCCTCTGCCTCCTGCTCTTCCTCCAACCCCTCCTTTCTGCGTCCTCCTCCTCCTGCTCCTCCTCTGCCTCTTCCTCCTCTGCCTCCTGCTCCTCCTCCTCTGCCTCCTGCTTCTCCCCTTCCCCTTCTCTCCTCCTTCTCCGCTTCCTCTTGCTCTTCACCTCCTCCTCTGCCTCTTGCTCTTCCTCTCCTCCTCCCCTCCTTCTCCTCATCCTCCTGCTCCTCCTCCCCACCCCCTCCTCTCCTCCTCCTCTTTCTCTGCGTCCTCCACCTCCTCCTCCTTCCCTCTTGCCCTGCTCCTCCTCCCCTCCTCCTCTGCCTCTTGCTCCTCCGCTCCTCCTCCCCTCCTTCTCTTCCTCCTTCTCCTCTGCCTCCTCCTTCCTCTCTGCCTCCTCCTCCTTCCCTCTTCCTCTGCGTCCTCCTCCTCCGCCGCCTCATCCTCCTCCTCCTCCTTCCCTCTTCCTCTGCGTCCTCCTCCTCCTCCCCCTCTTCCTCCTCCTTCCCTCCTTCTCTGCGTCCTCCTCCTGCTCCTCCTCCTCTTCCTCTCCCTCCCCCTCCTCCTCCTCGACGTGAGTGGGAGATGAGGACGGGCCCTCCCCAAACAATCTCCCCCCCCTCCCCCTCTCTCTGCCGCCCCACGTTGCGCAGGACACATACGCGGGACCGTGAGGCGATGCTCTGCGGTCCGGTTCGCGTATTCCCAACGCTCCCCCAGGACGCCCGAGGCACCAGAATCAGGACCTCGAGCAGCCTCCAGGACCCTCGTCTCCCACCCCCGCCCCACCTCGAGGAGCCGGGCGATCGGCGCGCAGGCAGACGCACGAACACGCGCGAAGGCAGACGCACGAACACGCACGAAGGCAGACGCACGAGCACGCACGAAGGCAGACGCACGAACACACACGAAGACAGACGCACGAACACGCACGAAGGCAGACGCACGAACACACACGCAGACAGACGCACGAGCACGCACGCAGGCAGACGCACGACCACGCACGAAGGCAGACGCACGAACACGCAGGCAGGCAGACGCACGAACACGCACGAAGGCAGACGCACGAGCAAGCACGAAGGCAGACGCACGAACACGCGCGAAGGCAGACGCACGAACACGCACGAAGGCAGACGCACGAACACGCAGGCAGGCAGACGCACGAACACGCACGAAGGCAGACGCACGAGCAAGCACGAAGGCAGACGCACGAACACGCGCGAAGGCAGACGCACGAACACGCAGGCAGGCAGACGCACGAACACGCACGAAGGCAGACGCACGAACACGCGCGCAGGAAGACGCACGAACACACACGAAGGCAGACGCACGAACACGCACGAAGGCAGACGCACGAGCAAGCACGAAGGCAGACGCACGAACACACACGAAGGCAGACGCACGAACACACACGAAGGCAGACGCACGAACACACACGCAGGAAGACGCACGAACACGCGCGAAGGCAGACGCACGAACACGCGCGAAGGCAGACGCACGAACACGCGCGAAGGCAGACGCACGAACACGCGCGAAGGCAGACGCACGAACACGCGCGAAGGCAGACGCACGAGCAAGCACGAAGGCAGACGCACGAACACGCGCGCAGGAAGACGCACGAACACGCGCGAAGGCAGACGCACGAACACGCACGAAGGCAGACGCACGAACACGCAGGCAGGCAGACGCACGAACACGCGCGAAGGCAGACGCACGAACACACACGAAGGCAGACGCACGAACACGCACGAAGGCAGACGCACGAACACGCACGAAGGCAGACGCACGGACACGCATGAAGGCAGACGCACGACCGCGCGCAGGCAGACGCACGAACACGCGCGAAGGCAGACGCACGAACAGACACGAAGGCAGACGCACGAACACACACGCAGACAGACGCACGAACACACACGAAGGCAGACGCACGAACACGCAGGCAGGCAGACGCACGAACACGCACCGGGATTAATAGTGCAAACTGCAATACTCAGAGTGCATCGGGATTAATAGTGCAAACAGCAATTTTCAGAGTGCACGGGGGGGTTTAATAGTGCAAACTGCAATACTCAGAGTGCACCGGGATTAATAGTGCAAACTGCAATTCTCAGAGTGCACCGGGATTAATAGTGCAAACTGCAATTCTCAGAGTGCACCGGGATTAATAGTGCAAACTGCAATATTCGGAGTGCACCGGGATTAATAGTGCAAACTGCAATTCTCGGAGTGCACCGGGATTAATAGTGCAAACTGCAATTCTCAGAGTGCACCGGGATTAACAGTGCAAACTGCAATACTCGGATTGCACCGGGATTAATAGTGCAAACTGCAATACTCGGAGTGCACCGGGATTAATAGTGCAAACTGCAATTCTCAGAGTGCACCGGGATTAATAGTGCAAACTGCAATTCTCAGAGTGCACCGGGATTAATAGTGCAAACTGCAATTCTCAGAGTGCACCGGGATTAATAGTGCAAACTGCAATATTCGGAGTGCACCGGGATTAATAGTGCAAACTGCAATTCTCGGAGTGCACCGGGATTAATAGTGCAAACTGCAATTCTCAGAGTGCACCGGGATTAACAGTGCAAACTGCAATACTCGGATTGCACCGGGATTAATAGTGCAAACTGCAATACTCGGAGTGCACCGGGATTAATAGTGCAAACTGCAATTCTCAGAGTGCACCGGGATTAATAGTGCAAACTGCAATTCTCAGAGTGCACCGGGATTAATAGTGCAAACTGCAATACTCGGAGTGCACCGGGATTAATAGTGCAAACTGCAATTCGCAGAGTGCACCGGGATTAATAGTGCAAACTGCAATTCTCAGAGTGCACCGGGATTAATAGTGCTAACTGCAATTCTCAGAGTGCACCGGGATTAATAGTGCAAACTGCAATTCTCAGAGTGCACCGGGATTAATAGTGCAAACTGCAATTCTCAGAGTGCACCGGGATTAATCGTGCAAACTGCAATTCTCAGAGTGCACCGGGGATTAATAGTGCAAACTGCAATTCTCAGAGTGCACAGGGGAGGTTTAATAGTGCAAACTGCAATACTCAGACTGCACGGGGATTAATTGTGCAAACTGCAATTCTCAGAGTGCACCGGGATTAATAGTGCAAACTGCAATACTCAGAGTGCAACGGGATTAATACTGCAAACTGCAATTCTCAGAGTGCACCGGGATTAATAGTGCAAACTGCAATTCTCAGAGTGCACCGGGATTAATAGTGCAAACTGCAATTCTCAGAGTGCACCGGGGATTAATAGTGCAAACTGCAATTCTCAGAGTGCACAGGGGAGGTTTAATGGTGCGAACTGCAATACTCAGAGTGCACGGGGATTAATAGTGCAAACTGCAATTCTCAGAGTGCACCGGGATTAATAGTGCAAACTGCAATACTCAGAGTGCACGGGGATTAATAGTGCAATCTGCAATTCTCAGAGTGCACCGGGATTAATAGTGCAAACTGCAATTCTAAGAGTGCACAGGGGGTTTAATAGTGCAAACTGCAATTCTCAGAGTGCACCGGGATTAATACTGCAAACTGCAATTCTCAGAGTGCACCGGGATTAATAGTGCAAACTGCAATACTCGGAGTGCACCGGGATTAATAGTGCAAACTGCAATTCTCAGAGTGCACCGGAATTAATAGTGCAAATTGCAATACTCAGAGTGCACGGGGATTAATAGTGCAATCTGCAATTCTCAGAGTGCACCGGGATTAATAGTGCAAACTGCAATTCTAAGAGTGCACAGGGGGTTTAATAGTGCAAACTGCAATACTCAGAGTGCACCGGGATTAATAGTGCAAACTGCAATTCTCAGAGTGCACCGGGATTAATACTGCAAACTGCAATTCTCAGAGTGCACCGGGATTAATAGTGCAAACTGCAATACTCGGAGTGCACCGGGATTAATAGTGCAAACTGCAATTCTCGGAGTGCACCAGGATTAATAGTGCAAACTGCAATACTCGGATTGCACCGGGAGTAATAGTGCAAACTGCAATACTCGGAGTGCACCGGGATTAATAGTGCAAACTGCAATTCTCAGAGTGCACCGGGATTAATAGTGCAAACTGCAATTCTCAGAGTGCACCGGGATTAACAGTGCAAACTGCAATTCTCAGAGTGCACCGGGATTAACAGTGCAAACTGCAATACTCGGATTGCACCGGGATTAATAGTGCAAACAGCAATACGCGGAGTGCACCGGGATTAATAGTGCAAACTGCAATTCTCAGAGTGCACCGGGATTAACAGTGCAAACTGCAATACTCGGATTGCACCGGGAGTAATAGTGCAAACTGCAATACTCGGAGTGCACCGGGATTAATAGTGCAAACTGCAATTCTCAGAGTGCACCGGGATTAATAGTGCAAACTGCAATACTCAGAGTGCACGGGGATTAATAGTGCAATCTGCAATTCTCAGAGTGCACCGGGATTAATAGTGCAAACTGCAATTCTAAGAGTGCACAGGGGGTTTAATAGTGCAAACTGCAATTCTCAGAGTGCACCGGGATTAATACTGCAAACTGCAATTCGCAGAGTGCACCGGGATTAATAGTGCAAACTGCAATTCTCAGAGTGCACCGGGATTAATAGTGCAAACTGCAATACTCGGAGTGCACCGGGATTAATAGTGCAAACTGCAATTCTCAGAGTGCACCGGGATTAACAGTGCAAACTGCAATTCTCAGAGTGCACCGGGATTAACAGTGCAAACTGCAATACTCGGATTGCACCGGGATTAATAGTGCAAACAGCAATACTCGGAGTGCACCGGGATTAATAGTGCAAACTGCAATTCTCAGAGTGCACCGGGATTAACAGTGCAAACTGCAATACTCGGATTGCACCGGGAGTAATAGTGCAAACTGCAATACTCGGAGTGCACCGGGATTAATAGTGCAAACTGCAATTCTCAGAGTGCACCGGGATTAATAGTGCAAACTGCAATACTCAGAGTGCACGGGGATTAATAGTGCAATCTGCAATTCTCAGAGTGCACCGGGATTAATAGTGCAAACTGCAATTCTAAGAGTGCACAGGGGGTTTAATAGTGCAAACTGCAATTCTCAGAGTGCACCGGGATTAATACTGCAAACTGCAATTCTCAGAGTGCACCGGGATTAATAGTGCAAACTGCAATACTCGGAGTGCACCGGGATTAATAGTGCAAACTGCAATTCTCAGAGTGCACCGGGATTAATAGTGCAAATTGCAATACTCAGAGTGCACGGGGATTAATAGTGCAATCTGCAATTCTCAGAGTGCACCGGGATTAATAGTGCAAACTGCAATTCTAAGAGTGCACAGGGGGTTTAATAGTGCAAACTGCAATACTCAGAGTGCACCGGGATTAATAGTGCAAACTGCAATTCTCAGAGTGCACCGGGATTAATACTGCAAACTGCAATTCTCAGAGTGCACCGGGATTAATAGTGCAAACTGCAATACTCGGAGTGCACCGGGATTAATAGTGCAAACTGCAATTCTCGGAGTGCACCAGGATTAATAGTGCAAACTGAAATTCTCAGAGTGCACCGGGATTAACAGTGCAAACTGCAATACTCGGATTGCACCGGGAGTAATAGTGCAAACTGCAATACTCGGAGTGCACCGGGATTAATAGTGCAAACTGCAATTCTCAGAGTGCACCGGGATTAATAGTGCAAACTGCAATTCTCAGAGTGCACCGGGATTAATAGTGCAAACTGCAATACTCGGAGTGCACCGGGATTAATAGTGCAAACTGCAATTCGCAGAGTGCACCGGGATTAATAGTGCAAACTGCAATTCTCAGAGTGCACCGGGATTAATAGTGCAAACTGCAATTCTCAGAGTGCACCGGGATTAATAGTGCAAACTGCAATTCTCAGAGTGCACCGGGATTAACAGTGCAAACTGCAATTCTCAGAGTGCACCGGGATTAACAGTGCAAACTGCAATACTCGGATTGCACCGGGATTAATAGTGCAAACAGCAATACTCGGAGTGCACCGGGATTAATAGTGCAAACTGCAATTCTCAGAGTGCACCGGGATTAATAGTGCAAACTGCAATTCTCAGAGTGCACCGGGATTAATAGTGCAAACTGCAATTCTCAGAGTGCACCGGGATTAACAGTGCAAACTGCAATACTCGGATTGCACCGGGATTAATAGTGCAAACTGCAATACTCGGAGTGCACCGGGATTAATAGTGCAAACTGCAATTCTCAGAGTGCACCGGGATTAATAGTGCAAACTGCAATTCTCAGAGTGCACCGGGATTAGTAGTGCAAACTGCAATTCTCAGAGTGCACCGGGATTAATAGTGCAAACTGCAATTCTCAGAGTGCACCGGGATTAATAGTGCAAACTTCAATTCTCAGAGTGCACCGGGATTAATAGTGCAAACTGCAATTCTCAGAGTGCACCGGGATTAATAGTGCAAACTGCAATACTCAGAGTGCACCGGGATTAATAGTGCAAACTGCAATTCTCAGAGTGCACCGGGATTAATAGTGCAAACTGCAATTCTCAGAGTGCTCCGGGATTAATAGTTCAAACTGCAATTCTCAGAGTGCACCGGGATTAATAGTTCAAACTGCAATTCTCAGAGTGCACCGGGATTAATAGTGCAAACTGCAATTCTCAGAGTGCACCGGGATTAGTAGTGCAAACTGCAATTCTCAGAGTGCACCGGGATTAATAGTGCAAACTGCAATTCTCAGAGTGCACCGGGATTAATAGTGCAAACTGCAATTCTCAGAGTGCACCGGGATTAATAGTGCAAACTGCAATTCTCAGAGTGCACCGGGATTAATAGTGCAAACTGCAATTCTCAGAGTGCACCGGGATGAATAGTGCGAACTGCAATTCTCAGAGTGCACCGGGATTAATAGTGCAAACTGCAATTCTCAGAGTGCACCGGGATTAATGGTGCAAACTGCAATTCTCAGAGTGCACCGGGATTAATAGTGCAAACTGCAATTCTCAGAGTGCACCGGGGATTAATAGTGCAAACTGCAATTCTCAGTGTGCACCGGGATTAATAGTGCAAACTGCAATTCTCAGAGTGCACCGGGATTAATAGTGCAAACTGCAATTCTCAGAGTGCACCGGGATTAATAGTGCAAACTGCAATTCTCAGAGTGCACCGGGATTAACAGTGCAAACTGCAATACTCGGATTGCACCGGGATTAATAGTGCAAACTGCAATACTCGGAGTGCACCGGGATTAATAGTGCAAACTGCAATTCTCAGAGTGCACCGGGATTAATACTGCAAACTGCAATTCTCAGAGTGCACCGGGATTAATAGTGTAAACTGCAATACTCGGAGTGCACCGGGATTAATAGTGCAAACTGCAATTCTCAGAGTGCACCGGGATTAATAGTGCAAACTGCAATTCTCAGAGTGCACCGGGATTAATAGTGCAAACTGCAATTCTCAGAGTGCACCGGGATTAATAGTGCAAACTGCAATACTCAGAGTGCACCGGGATTAATAGTGCAAACTGCAATTCTCAGAGTGCACCGGGATTAATAGTGCAAACTGCAATTCTCAGAGTGCATCGGGATTAATAGTGCAAACTGCAATACTCGGAGTGCACCGGGATTAATAGTGCAAACTGCAATTCTCGGAGTGCACCGGGATTAATAGTGCAAACTGCAATTCTCAGAGTGCACCGGGATTAACAGTGCAAACTGCAATACTCGGATTGCACCGGGATTAATTGTGCAATCTGCAATACTCGGAGTGCACCGGGATTAATAGTGCAAACTGCAATTCTCAGAGTGCACCGGGATTAATAGTGCAAACTGCAATTCTCAGAGTGCACCGGGATTAATAGTGCAAACTGCAATACTCGGATTGCACCGGGATTAATAGTGCAATCTGCAATACTCGGAGTGCACCGGGATTAATAGTGCAAACTGCAATTCTCGGAGTGCACCGGGATTAATAGTGCAAACTGCAATTCTCAGAGTGCACCGGGATTAACAGTGCAAACTGCAATACTCGGATTGCACCGGGATTAATAGTGCAATCTGCAATACTCGGAGTGCACCGGGATTAATAGTGCAAACTGCAATTCTCAGAGTGCACCGGGATTAATAGTGCAAACTGCAATTCTCAGAGTGCACCGGGATTAATAGTGCAAACTGCAATTCTCAGAGTGCACCGGGATTAATAGTGCAAACTGCAATACTCGGAGTGCACCGGGATTAATAGTGCAAACTGCAATTCGCAGAGTGCACCGGGATTAATAGTGCAAACTGCAATTCTCAGAGTGCACCGGGATTAATAGTGCAAACTGCAATACTCGGAGTGCACCGGGATTAATAGTGCAAACTGCAATACTCGAAGTGCACCGGGATTAATAGTGCAAACTGCAATTCTCAGAGTGCACCGGGATTAACAGTGCAAACTGCAATACTCGGATTGCACCGGGATTAATAGTGCAAACTGCAATTCTCAGAGTGCACCGGGATTAATAGTGCAAACTGCAACTCTCAGAGTGCACCGGGATTAATAGTGCAAACTGCAATTCTCAGAGTGCACCGGGATTAATAGTGCAAACTGCAATACTCAGAGTGCACCGGGATTAATAGTGCAAACTGCAATACTCAGAGTGCACTGGGATTAATAGTGCAAACTGCAATACTCAGAGTGCACCGGGATTAATAGTGCAAACTGCAATACTCAGAGTGCACCGGGATTAATAGTGCAAACTGCAATACTCAGAGTGCACTGGGATTAATAGTGCAAACTGCAATTCTCAGAGTGCACCGGGATTAATAGTGCAAACTGCAATACTCGGAGTGCACCGGGATTATTCGTGCAAACTGCAATTCTCAGAGTGCACCGGGATTTATAGTGCAAACTGCAATTCTCAGAGTGCACCGGGATTATTCGTGCAAACTGCAATTCTCAGAGTGCACCGGGATTAAAAGTGCAAACTGCAATTCTCAGAGTGCACGGGGATTAATAGTGCGAACTGCAATTCTCAGAGTGCACCGGGATTAATAGTGCAAACTGCAATACTCAGAGTGCACGGGGGGTTTAATAGTGCAAACTACAATACTCAGAGTGCACCGGGATTAATAGTGCAAACTGCAATTCTCGGAGTGCACCGGGATTAATAGTGCAAACTGCAATTCTCAGAGTGCACAGGGACGTGAGGGAATCTCTGAGATAGTGTCACAGGGACGTGAGGGAATCTCTGAGGTCGTGTCACAGGGATGTGAGGGAATCTCTGAGATAGTGTCACAGGGACGTGTGGGAATCTCTGAGATACTGTCACAGGGATGTGAGGGAATCTCGGAGATAGTGTCACAGGGATGTGAGGGAATCTCTGAGATGGTGTCACAGGGACGTGAGGGAATCTCGGAGATAGTGTCACAGGGACGTGAGGGAATCTCTGAGATACTGTCACAGGGACGTGAGGGAATCTCTGACATCGTGTCACAGGGACGTGAGGGAATCTCGGAGATAGTGTCGCAGGGACATGAGGGAATCTCCGAGGAAGGCTGGCCTCCATCGAACTTCAAGCCAGGCAATGACCATCGCCAACAAGAGAGAGTCTAACCACCTCCCCTTGACATTTAACGGCATTACCATCGCCGAATCCCCCACCATCAACATCCTGGGGGTCACCATTGACCAGAAACTTAACTGGACCAGCCATATAAATACCGTGGCTACGAGAGCAGGTCAGATGCTGGGTATTCTGCGGCGAGTGACTCACTTCCTGACTCCCCAAAGCCTTTCCACCATCTACGAGGCACAAGTCAGGAGTGTGATGGAACACTCTCCACTTGCCTGGATGAGTGCAGCTCCAACAACACTCAAGAAGCTCGACACCATCCAGGACAAAGCAGCCCGCTTGATTGGCACCCCATCCACCACCCTAAACATTCACTCCCTTCACCACCGGTGCACCGTGGCTGCAGTGTGGACCATCCACAGGATGCACTGCAGCAACTCGCCAAGGCTTCTTCGACAGCACCTCCCAAACCCGCGACCTCTACCACCTAGAAGGACGAGGGCAGCAGGCACATGGGGACAACACCACCTGCACGTTCCCCTCCGAGTCACACACCATCCCGACTTGGAAATATATCGCCGTTCCTTCATCGTCGCTGGGTCAAAATCCTGGAACTCCCTTCCTAACAGCGCTGTGGGAGAACCGTCACCACACGGACTGCAGCGGTTCAAGAAGGCGGCTCACCACCACCTTCTCAAGGGGCGACCGGGGACGGGCGATAAATGCCGGCCTCGCCCAGCGGACGCTGCCCGCATCCCGTGAACGGATAATGAAACTTTGCAACCGGCCTCCCAGGACTTTACGCGTGTCCTCCAAACTGTAGTCCAGCAGGGAGATCGGAGCGGTGTGGGTCCCTGGCCCCAGGGGAGGGACGCCGCGCGGAAGGGGACGTGGAGTTGGGGGGACGCCACCTCGAAGCCTGCCGCGTCTCGGGCCAATCTCGACTGGCTTGCGCGATGGGGCCCCGTTCACGGACGCCCGCACTCGATGCCACCCGTTGGGGCACCCGACAGTGGCGGGGGGGGGGGGGGGGGTATGTGTGGTTGCAGGAGGGTTTTGTGCAAGGTGAGCAGGGGGTGGGGGTGGCCGCGACCTGGTGTAGCAGGTGTTCTGAGGAGGCGGGGTGGCCGCGACCTGTTGTATCAGGTGGTCTGAGGAGGCGGGGTGGCCGCGACCTGGTGTAGCAGGTGTTCTGAGGAAGGGAGGTGGCCGCGACCTGGTGTAGCAGGTGTTCTGAGGAGGCGGGGTGGCCGCGACCTGGTGTACCAGGTGGTCTGAGTCAGGGGGTGGCCGCGACCTGGTATATAAGGTGGTCTAAGGAGGGAGGTGGCCGCGACCTGGTGTAGCAGGTGGTCTGAGGAGTGGGTGGCCGCGACCTGGTGTATCAGGTGGTCTGAGGAGTGGGTGGCCGCGACCTGGTGTAGCAGGTGTTCTGAGGAAGGGAGGTGGCCGCGACCTGGTGTAGCAGGTGTTCTGAGGAGGCGGGGTGGCCGCGACCTGGTGTATCAGGTGGTCTGAGGAGGTGGGGTGGCCGCGAACTGGTGTATCAGGTGGTCTGAGGAGGGAGGTGGCCGCGACCTGGTGTATCAGATGGTCTGAGTCAGGGGGTGGCCGCGACCTGGTGTATCAGGCGGTCTGAGGAGTGGGTGGCCGCGACCTGGTGTAGCAGGTGGTCTGAGAAGGGGGTGGCCGCGACCTGGTGTATCAGGTGGTCTGAGGAGGGGGCGTGGCCGCGACCTGGTGTATCAGGTGGTCTGAGGAGGGAGGTGGCCGCGACCTGGTGTAGCAGGTGGTCTGAGGAGTCAGGGTGGCCGCGACCTGGTTTATCAGGTGGTCTGAGGAGGGAGGTGGCAGCGACCTGGTGTATCAGGTGGTCTGAGGAGGGAGGCGGCAGCGACCTGGTGTATCAGATGGTCTGAGTCAGGGGGTGGCCGCGACCTGGTGTATCAGGTGGTCTGAGTCAGGGGGTGGCCGCGACCTGGTGTATCAGGTGGTCTGAGGAGGTGGGTGGCCGCAACCTGGTGTATCAGGTGGTCTGAGTCAGGGGGTGGCCGCGACCTGGTGTATCAGGTGTTCTGAGGAGGGGGGGTGGCCATGACCTGGTGTATCAGGTGGTCTGAGGACGGGGGGGCGGCGTGACCTGGTGTATCAGGTGGTCTTAGGAGGGAGGTGGCCGCGACCTGGTGTATCAGGTGGTCTGAGGAGGGGGGTGGCCGCGACCTGGTGTATCAGAAGGTCTGAGTCAGGGGGTGGCCGCGACCTGGTGTATCAGGTGGTCTGAAGCGGGGGGTGGCCGCGACCTGGTGTATCAGGTGGTCTGAAGCGGGGGGTGACCGCGACCTGGTGTATCAGGTGGTCTGAGGAGGGGGGGGCCTGGTGTAACTGTTGGTCTGAGTCAGGGGGTGGCCGCGACCTGGTGTATCAGGAGGTCTGAGGAGGGGGGGGCCTGGTGTAACTGTTGGTCTGAGTCAGGGGGTGGCCGCGACCTGGTGTATCAGGAGGTCTGAGGAGGGGGGTGGCCACTCCTCTGTCCAGGTGGTGAGGACTGGACTCTTCACTCTGTCTGATGTTAGGAGAACCGTTCACATATCAGTGACTCCCTGGCCTCGCGGGCAGCCAGGTGAGCCGCTGGTCTGACCCATGGGTTCATCTTCCTCCTCCTCTTCCCCCTGCTTCTCCGCCTCATTCTCCTGCTCCTCCTCCTCCTCCTCCTCCTCCTCTTCCCCTTCTCCTCCTCTGCCTCCTGCTCCTCCTCCCCTCCTCCTCCCCCTCCTTCTCCTCTTCCTCCTGCTCTTCCTCCAACCCCTCCTTTCTGCGTCCTCCTCCTCCTGCTCCTCCTCTGCCTCTTCCTCCTCTGCCTCCTGCTCCTCCTCCTCTGCCTCCTGCTTCTCCCCTTCCCCTTCTCTCCTCCTTCTCCGCTTCCTCTTGCTCTTCACCTCCTCCTCTGCCTCTTGCTCTTCCTCTCCTCCTCCCCTCCTTCTCCTCATCCTCCTGCTCCTCCTCCCCACCCCCTCCTCTCCTCCTCCCCTCCTCCTCTTTCTCTGCGTCCTCCACCTCCTCCTCCTTCCCTCTTGCCCTGCTCCTCCTCCCCTCCTCCTCTGCCTCTTGCTCCTCCGCTCCTCCTCCCCTCCTTCTCTTCCTCCTTCTCCTCTGCCTCCTCCTTCCTCTCTGCCTCCTCCTCCTTCCCTCTTTCTCTGCGTCCTCCTCCTCCGCCGCCTCATCCTCCTCCTCCTCCTTCCCTCTTCCTCTGCGTCCTCCTCCTCCTCCCCCTCTTCCTCCTCCTTCCCTCCTTCTCTGCGTCCTCCTCCTGCTCCTCCTCCTCTTCCTCTCCCTCCCCCTCCTCCTCCTCGACGTGAGTGGGAGATGAGGACGGGCCCTCCCCAAACAATCTCCCCCCCCTCCCCCTCTCTCTGCCGCCCCACGTTGCGCAGGACACATACGCGGGACCGTGAGGCGATGCTCTGCGGTCCGGTTCGCGTATTCCCAACGCTCCCCCAGGACGCCCGAGGCACCAGAATCAGGACCTCGAGCAGCCCCCAGGACCCTCGTCTCCCACCCCCGCCCCACCTCGAGGAGCCGGGCGATCGGCGCGCAGGCAGACGCACGAACACGCGCGAAGGCAGACGCACGAACACGCACGCAGGCAGACGCACGAACACGCACGAAGGCAGACGCACGAACACGCAGGCAGGCAGACGCACGAACACGCACGAAGGCAGACGCACGAACACGCACGAAGGCAGACGCACGAACACGCACGAAGGCAGACGCACGAACACGCACGAAGGCAGACGCACGAACACGCACGAAGGCAGACGCACGAACACGCAGGCAGGCAGACGCACGAACACGCACGAAGGCAGACGCACGAACACGCACGAAGGCAGACGCACGAACACGCACGAAGGCAGACGCACGAACACGCACGAAGGCAGACGCACGAACACGCACGAAGACAGACGCACGAACACGCACGAAGGCAGACGCACGAACACGCAGGCAGGCAGACGCACGAACACGCACGAAGGCAGACACACGGACACGCACGCAGGCAGACGCACGAAGGCAGACGCACGAACACGCACGAAGGCAGACGCACGGACACGCACGCAGGCAGACGCACGAAGGCAGACGCACGAACACTCACGAAGGCAGACGCACGAACGCGCAGGCAGGCAGACGCACGAACACGCGCGAAGACAGACGCACGAACACACACGAAGGCAGACGCACGAACACACAGGCAGGCAGACGCACGAACACGCACGAAGGCAGACGCACGAACACACAGGCAGGCAGACGCACGGACACGCACGAAGGCAGACGCACGAACACGCACGAAGGCAGACGCACGAACACGCACGAAGACAGACGCACGAACACGCACGCAGGCAGACGCACGAACACGCATGCAGGCAGAAGCACGTACGCGCGCGCAGGCAGACGCACGGACGCGCGCGAAGGCAGACGCACGGACACGCACGAAGGCAGACGCACGAACACGCGCGAAGGCAGACGCACGAACAGACACGAAGGCAGACGCACGAACACACACGCAGACAGACGCACGAACACACACGAAGGCAGACGCACGAACACACACGAAGGCAGACGCACGAACACACGCAGGCAGACGCACGAACACGCGCGAAGGCAGACGCACGAACACGCACGAAGGCAGACGCACGTACATGCGCGAAGGCAGACGCACGTACACGCACGAAGGCAGACGCACGAACACACACGAAGACAGACGCACGGACACGCACGAAGGCAGACGCACGAACACGCGCACAGGCAGACGCACGAACACGCACGAAGGCAGACGCACGAACACGCATGCAGGCAGACGCACGAACACACACGCAGGCAGACGCACGAACACGCACGAAGGCAGGCGCACGAACACGCACGAAGGCAGACGCACGGACGCGCTCGAAGGCAGACGCACGAACACGCGCGAAGGCAGACGCACGGACACGCACGAAGGCAGACGCACGACCGCGCGCAGGCAGACGCACGAACACGCACGAAGGCAGACGCACGGACACACACGAAGGCAGACGCACGAACACACACGAAGACAGACCAACGAACACACACGAAGGCAGACGCACGGACACACACGAAGGCAGACGCACGAACACACAGGCAGGCAGACGCACGGACACACACGAAGGCAGACGCACGAACACACAGGCAGGCAGACGCACGAACACGCGCGAAGGCAGACACACGAACACGCGCGAAGGCAGACGCACGAACAGACACGAAGGCAGACGCACGAACACACACGCAGACAGACGCACGAACACACACGAAGGCAGACGCACGAACACACGCAGGCAGACGCACGAACACGCACGAAGGCAGACGCACGAACACACACGAAGGCAGACGCACGGACACACACGAAGGCAGACGCACGAACACACAGGCAGGCAGACGCACGAACACGCACGAAGGCAGACGCACGGACACACACGAAGGCAGACGCACGAACACACAGGCAGGCAGACGCACGAACACACACGAAGGCAGACGCACGAACACGCACGAAGGCAGACGCACGAACAGACACGAAGGCAGACGCACGAACAGGCACGAAGGCAGACGCACGAACACGCACGAAGGCAGACGCACGAACACGCAGGCAGACAGACGCACGAACGCGCACGAAGGCAGACGCACGGGCGCGCGCGCAGGCAGACGCACGAACAGACACGAAGGCAGACGCACGAACAGGCACGAAGGCAGACGCACGAACACGCACGAAGGCAGACGCACGAACACGCAGGCAGACAGACGCACGAACGCGCACGAAGGCAGACGCACGGGCGCGCGCGCAGGCAGACGCCCGTGCACAGGTAAGCAGGAAAGGACACAGAGAGAGAGAGAGAGAGAGAGAGGGAGACCCATCAGGTTATCTTTTCCAATTGAGTTTATTCTTCCGACGGTCTCCGAGGATCGGGGATGAGTTGATCGACCGGGGTGGGGGGGCGGGCGCTCAGTCGCGGGCAGGCGGGGGGCGCCGCGTCCCCACCCGGCCGTAGAGGTCTGGCCGTCGGTGGTCCCAGATGGGCATCTCCCTCCTGACCGCCCGCAGGGAGCCCAGGTCGAGCTCGGCGAAGCACAGGCCGGGTCCCCGTCCGCACTGGGCCAGCACGCGGCCCCAGGGGTCCACCATCATCGAGTGCCCGTACGAGGCGCGCCCCGCGTTGTGACGGCCGGTCTGCGCCGCAGCCACCACGTAACTCTGCGTCTCGATGGCCCGGGCCCTGAGCAGGGGCTGGAGGAGAAGAGGGGAGAGCAGGGGCGGGGGGAGAGAGAGGTGAGGAGGGTGTTACTGACACACTCACACACTGGGATCACTATTAAACGGGCGTTCGTTCACACCCGGGATCACACACTCACACACTGGGATCACTATTAAACGGGCGTTCGTTCACACCCGGGCTCACACACTCACACACTGGGATCACGATTAAAGGGGCGTTCGTTCACACCCGGGCTCACACACTCACACACTGGGATCACTATTAAACGGGCGTTCGTTCACACACCGGGCTCACACACTCACACACTGGGATCACTATTAAACGGGCGTTCGTTCACACCCGGGATCACACACTCACACACTGGGATCACTATTAAACGGGCGTTCGTTCACACCCGGGCTCACACACTCACACACTGGGATCACGATTAAAGGGGCGTTCGTTCACACCCGGGCTCACACACTCACACACTGGGATCACTATTAAACGGGCGTTCGTTCACACCCGGGCTCACACACTCACACACTGGGATCACTATTAAACGGGCGTTCGTTCACACCCGGGCTCACACACTCACACACTGGGATCACGATTAAACGGGCGTTCGTTCACACACCGGGCTCACACACTCAGACACTGGGATCACGATTAAACGGGCGTTCGTTCACACCCGGGCTCACACACTCACACACTGGGATCACGATTAAACGGGCGTTCGTTCGCACCCGGGCTCACACACTCACACACTGGGATCACTATTAAATGGGCGTTCGTTCACACCCGGGATCACACACTCACACACTGGGATCACTATTAAACGGGCGTTCGTTCACACCCGGGCTCACACACTCAGACACTGGGATCACGATTAAACGGGCGTTCGTTCACAACTGGGCTCACACACTCACACACTGGGATCACTATTAAACGGGCGTTCGTTCACACCCGGGCTCACACACTCACACACTGGGATCACTATTAAACGGGCGTTCGTTCACAACCGGGCTCACACACTCAGACACTGGGATCACTATTAAACGGGCGTTCGTTCACAACCGGGCTCACACACTCACACACTGGGATCACGATTAAACGGGCGTTCGTTCACACCCGGGCTCACACACTCACACACTGGGATCACGATTAAACGGGCGTTCGTTCACACCCGGGCTCACACACTCACACACTGGGATCACTATTAAACGGGCGTTCGTTCACACCCGGGATCACACACTCACACACTGGGATCACTATTAAACGGGCGTTCGTTCACACCCGGGCTCACACACTCACACACTGGGATCACGATTAAACGGGTGTTCGTTCACACACCGGGCTCACACACTCACACACTGGGATCACTATTAAACGGGCGTTCGTTCACACCCGGGCTCACACACTCACACACTGGGATCACTATTAAACGGGCGTTCGTTCGCACCCGGGTTCACACACTCACACACTGGGATCACTATTAAACGGGCGTTCGTTCACACCTGGGCTCACACACTCAGACACTGGGATCACTATTAAACGGGCGTTCGTTCACACCCGGGCTCACACACTCACACACTGGGATCACGATTAAACGGGCGTTCGTTCACACCCGGGCTCACACACACACACTGGGATCACGATGAAACGGGCGTTCGTTCACACCCGGGATCACACACTCACACACTGGGATCACTATTAAACGGGCGTTCGTTCACACCCGGGATCACACACTCACACACTGGGATCACGATTAAACGGGCGTTCGTTCACACCCGGGCTCACACACTCACACACTGGGATCACTATTAAAGGGGCGTTCGTTCACACACCGGGATCACACACTCACACACTGGGATCACTATTAAAGGGGCGTTCGTTCACACCCGGGATCACACACTCACACACTGGGATCACGATTAAACGGGCGTTCGTTCACACCCGGGCTCACACACTCACACACTGGGATCACGATTAAACGGGCGTTCGTTCACACACCGGGCTCACACACTCACACACTGGGATCACTATTAAAGGGGCGTTCGTTCACACCCGGGATCACACACTCACACACTGGGATCACGATTAAACGGGCGTTCGTTCCCACCCGGGCTCACACACTCACACACTGGGATCACGATTAAACGGGCGTTCGTTCACACACCGGGCTCACACACTCACACACTGGGATCACTATTAAACGGGCGTTCGTTCACAACCGGGCTCACACACTCACACACTGGGATCACGATTAAACGGGCGTTCGTTCACAACCGGGCTCACACACTCACACACTGGGATCACGATTAAACGGGCGTTCGTTCACACCCGGGCTCACACACTCACACACTGGGATCACTATTAAACGGGCGTTCGTTCACACCCGGGCTCACACAATCACACACTGGGATCACGATTAAACGGGTGTTCGTTCACACACCGGGCTCACACACTCACACACTGGGATCACTATTAAACGGGCGTTCGTTCACACCCGGGATCACACACTCAGACACTGGGATCACTATTAAACGGGCGTTCGTTCACAACCGGGCTCACACACTCACACACTGGGATCACGATTAAACGGGCGTTCGTTCACACCCGGGCTCACACACTCACACACTGGGATCACTATTAAACGGGTGTTCGTTCACACACCGGGATCACACACTCACACACTGGGATCACGATGAAACGGGCGTTCGTTCACACACCGGGATCACACACTCACACACTGGGATCACTATTAAACGGGCGTTCGTTCACACCGGGATCACACACTCACACACTGGGATCACGATTAAACGGGCGTTCGTTCACACCCGGGATCACACACTCAGACACTGGGATCACTATTAAACGGGCGTTCGTTCACACCCGGGCTCACACACTCACACACTGGGATCACTATTAAACGGGCGTTCGTTCACACCCGGGCTCACACACTCACACACTGGGATCACGATTAAACGGGCGTTCGTTCACAACCGGGCTCACACACTCAGACACTGGGATCACGATTAAACGGGCGTTCGTTCACACCCGGGCTCACACACTCACACACTGGGATCACGATTAAACGGGCGTTCGTTCACACCCGGGCTCACACACTCACACACTGGGATCACTATTAAACGGGCGTTCCTTCACACCCGGGATCACACACTCAGACACTGGGATCACGATTAAACGGGCGTTCGTTCACACCCGGGCTCACACACTCACACACTGGGATCACGATTAAACGGGCGTTCGTTCACACCCGGGCTCACACACTCACACACTGGGATCACGATTAAACGGGCGTTCGTTCACAACCGGGCTCACACACTCAGACACTGGGATCACGATTAAACGGGCGTTCGTTCACACCCGGGCTCACACACACACACACTGGGATCACTATTAAATGGGCGTTCGTTCACAACCGGGCTCACACACTCACACACTGGGATCACTATGAAACGGGCGTTCGTTCACACCCGGGCTCACACACTCACACACTGGGATCACTATTAAACGGGCGTTCGTTCACACCCGGGCTCACACACTCAGACACTGCGATCACGATTAAACGGGCGTTCGTTCACAACCGGGCTCACACACTCACACACTGAGAACACGATGAAAGGAGTGTTCCTTCACACCCGGGCTCACACACTCACACACTGGGATCACGATTAAACGGGCGTTCGTTCACACCCGGGCTCACACACTCACACACTGGGATCACGATTAAACGGGCGTTCGTTCACACACCGGGATCACACACTCACACACTGGGATCACTATTAAACGGGCGTTCGTTCACACCCGGGCTCACGCACTCACACACTGGGATCACGATTAAAGGGGCGTTCGTTCACACACCGGGCTCACACTCACACACTGGGATCACTATTAAACGGGCGTTCGTTCACACACTGGGATCACACACTCACACACTGGGATCACTATTAAACGGGCGTTCGTTCACACCCGGGCTCACGCACTCACACACTGGGATCACGATTAAAGGGGCGTTCGTTCACAACCGGGCTCACACACTCACACACTGGGATCACGATTAAACGGGCGTTCGTTCACACCCGGGCTCACACACTCACACACTGGGATCACTATTAAACGGGCGTTCGTTCACACCCGGGATCACACACTCACACACTGGGATCACTATTAAACGGGCGTTCGTTCACACCCGGGCTCACACACTCACACACTGGGATCACGATTAAACGGGTGTTCGTTCACACACCGGGCTCACACACTCACACACTGGGATCACTATTAAACGGGCGTTCGTTCACACCCGGGCTCACACACTCACACACTGGGATCACTATTAAACGGGCGTTCGTTCGCACCCGGGTTCACACACTCACACACTGGGATCACTATTAAACGGGCGTTCGTTCACACCCGGGCTCACACACTCAGACACTGGGATCACTATTAAACGGGCGTTCGTTCACACCCGGGCTCACACACTCACACACTGGGATCACGATTAAACGAGCGTTCGTTCACACCCGGGCTCACACACACACACTGGGATCACGATGAAACGGGCGTTCGTTCACACCCGGGATCACACACTCACACACTGGGATCACTATTAAACGGGCGTTCGTTCACACCCGGGATCACACACTCACACACTGGGATCACGATTAAACGGGCGTTCGTTCACACCCGGGCTCACACACTCACACACTGGGATCACTATTAAAGGGGCGTTCGTTCACACGCCGGGATCACACACTCACACACTGGGATCACTATTAAAGGGGCGTTCGTTCACACCCGGGATCACACACTCACACACTGGGATCACGATTAAACGGGCGTTCGTTCACACCCGGGCTCACACACTCACACACTGGGATCACGATTAAACGGGCGTTCGTTCACACACCGGGCTCACACACTCACACACTGGGATCACTATTAAAGGGGCGTTCGTTCACACCCGGGATCACACACTCACACACTGGGATCACGATTAAACGGGCGTTCGTTCCCACCCGGGCTCACACACTCACACACTGGGATCACGATTAAACGGGCGTTCGTTCACACACCGGGCTCACACACTCACACACTGGGATCACTATTAAACGGGCGTTCGTTCACAACCGGGCTCACACACTCACACACTGGGATCACGATTAAACGGGCGTTCGTTCACAACCGGGCTCACACACTCACACACTGGGATCACGATTAAACGGGCGTTCGTTCACACCCGGGCTCACACACTCACACACTGGGATCACTATTAAACGGGCGTTCGTTCATACCCGGGATCACACACTCACACACTGGGATCACTATTAAACGGGCGTTCGTTCACACCCGGGCTCACACACTCACACACTGGGATCACGATTAAACGGGTGTTCGTTCACACACCGGGCTCACACACTCACACACTGGGATCACTATTAAACGGGCGTTCGTTCACACCCGGGCTCACACACTCACACACTGGGATCACTATTAAACGGGCGTTCGTTCGCACCCGGGTTCACACACTCACACACTGGGATCACTATTAAACGGGCGTTCGTTCACACCCGGGCTCACACACTCAGACACTGGGATCACTATTAAACGGGCGTTCGTTCACACCCGGGCTCACACACTCACACTGGGATCACGATTAAACGGGCGTTCGTTCACACCCGGGCTCACACACTCACACACTGGGATCACGATTAAACGGGCGTTCGTTCACACCCGGGATCACACACTCACACACTGGGATCACGATTAAACGGGCGTTCGTTCACAACCGGGCTCACACACTCACACACTGGGATCACGATTAAACGGGCGTTCGTTCACACACCGGGATCACACACTCAGACACTGGGATCACGATTAAACGGGCGTTCGTTCACACACCGGGATCACACACTCACACACTGGGATCACGATTAAACGGGCGTTCGTTCACACCCGGGCTCACACACTCACACACTGGGATCACTATTAAAGGGGCGTTCGTTCACACACCGGGCTCACACACTCACACACTGGGATCACTATTAAAGGGGCGTTCGTTCACACCCGGGATCACACACTCACACACTGGGATCACGATTAAACGGGCGTTCGTTCACACCCGGGCTCACACACTCACACACTGGGATCACGATTAAACGGGCGTTCGTTCACACACCGGGCTCACACACTCACACACTGGGATCACTATTAAACGGGCGTTCGTTCACAACCGGGCTCACACACTCACACACTGGGATCACGATTAAACGGGCGTTCGTTCACAACCGGGCTCACACACTCACACACTGGGATCACGATTAAACGGGCGTTCGTTCACACCCGGGCTCACACAATCACACACTGGGATCACGATTAAACGGGTGTTCGTTCACACACCGGGCTCACACACTCACACACTGGGATCACTATTAAACGGGCGTTCGTTCACACCCGGGCTCACACACTCACACACTGGGATCACTATTAAACGGGCGTTCGTTCACAACCGGGCTCACACACTCACACACTGGGATCACGATTAAACGGGCGTTCGTTCACACCCGGGCTCACACACTCACACACTGGGATCACTATTAAACGGGTGTTCGTTCACACACCGGGATCACACACTCACACACTGGGATCACGATTAAACGGGCGTTCGTTCACACACCGGGATCACACACTCACACACTGGGATCACTATTAAACGGGCGTTCGTTCACACCGGGATCACACACTCACACACTGGGATCACGATTAAACGGGCGTTCGTTCACACCCGGGATCACACACTCAGACACTGGGATCACTATTAAACGGGCGTTCGTTCACACCCGGGCTCACACACTCACACACTGGGATCACTATTAAACGGGCGTTCGTTCACACACCGGGCTCACACACTCACACACTGGGATCACTATTAAAGGGGCGTTCGTTCACACCCGGGATCACACACTCACACACTGGGATCACGATTAAACGGGCGTTCGTTCACACCCGGGCTCACACACTCACACACTGGGATCACGATTAAACGGGCGTTCGTTCACACACCGGGCTCACACACTCACACACTGGGATCACTATTAAACGGGCGTTCGTTCACAACCGGGCTCACACACTCACACACTGGGATCACGATTAAACGGGCGTTCGTTCACAACCGGGCTCACACACTCACACACTGGGATCACGATTAAACGGGCGTTCGTTCACACCCGGGATCACACACTCACACACTGGGATCACTATTAAACGGGCGTTCGTTCACACCCGGGATCACACACTCACACACTGGGATCACTATTAAACGGGCGTTCGTTCACACCCGGGCTCACACACTCACACACTGGGATCACGATTAAACGGGTGTTCGTTCACACACCGGGCTCACACACTCACACACTGGGATCACTATTAAACGGGCGTTCGTTCACACCCGGGCTCACACACTCACACACTGGGATCACTATTAAACGGGCGTTCGTTCGCACCCGGGTTCACACACTCACACACTGGGATCACTATTAAACGGGCGTTCGTTCACACCCGGGCTCACAAACTCAGACACTGGGATCACTATTAAACGGGCGTTCGTTCACACCCGGGCTCACACACGCACACACTGGGATCACGATGAAACGGGCGTTCGTTCACACCCGGGCTCACACACACACACTGGGATCACGATGAAACGGGCGTTCGTTCACACCCGGGATCACACACTCACACACTGGGATCACTATTAAACGGGCGTTCGTTCACACCCGGGATCACACACTCACACACTGGGATCACGATTAAACGGGCGTTCGTTCACACCCGGGCTCACACACTCACACACTGGGATCACTATTAAAGGGGCGTTCGTTCACACACCGGGATCACACACTCACACACTGGGATCACTATTAAAGGGGCGTTCGTTCACACCCGGGATCACACACTCACACACTGGGATCACGATTAAACGGGCGTTCGTTCACACCCGGGCTCACACACTCACACACTGGGATCACGATTAAACGGGCGTTCGTTCACATACCGGGCTCACACACTCACACACTGGGATCACTATTAAAGGGGCGTTCGTTCACACCCGGGATCACACACTCACACACTGGGATCACGATTAAACGGGCGTTCGTTCACACCCGGGCTCACACACTCACACACTGGGATCACGATTAAACGGGCTTTCGTTCACACACCGGGCTCACACACTCACACACTGGGATCACTATTAAACGGGCGTTTGTTCACAACCGGGCTCACACACTCACACACTGGGATCACGATTAAACTGGCGTTCGTTCACAACCGGGCTCACACACTCACACACTGGGATCACGATTAAACGGGCGTTCGTTCACACCCGGGCTCACACACTCACACACTGGGATCACTATTAAACGGGCGTTCGTTCACACCCGGGATCACACACTCACACACTGGGATCACTATTAAACGGCCGTTCGTTCACACCCGGGCTCACACACTCACACACTGGGATCACGATTAAACGGGTGTTCGTTCACACACCGGGCTCACACACTCACACACTGGGATCACTATTAAACGGGCGTTCGTTCACACCCGGGCTCACACACTCACACACTGGGATCACTATTAAACGGGCGTTCGTTCGCACCCGGGTTCACACACTCACACACTGGGATCACGATTAAACGGGCGTTCGTTCACACCCGGGCTCACACACTCAGACACTGGGATCACTATTAAACGGGCGTTCGTTCACACCCGGGCTCACACACTCACACACTGGGATCACGATTAAACGGGCGTTCGTTCACACCCAGGCTCACACACTCACACACTGGGATCACGATTAAACGGGCGTTCGTTCACACCCGGGATCACACACTCACACACTGGGATCACGATTAAACGGGTGTTCGTTCACAACCGGGCTCACACACTCAGACACTGGGATCACGATTAAACGGGCGTTCGTTCACACCCGGGCTCACACACTCACACACTGGGATCACGATTAAACGGGCGTTCGTTCACACCCGGGCTCACACACTCACACACTGGGATCACTATTAAACGGGCGTTCCTTCACACCCGGGATCACACACTCACACACTGGGATCACGATTAAACGGGCGTTCGTTCACACCCGGGCTCACACACTCACACACTGGGATCACGATTAAACGGGCGTTCGTTCACACCCGGGCTCACACACTCACACACTGGGATCACGATTAAACGGGCGTTCGTTCACAACCGGGCTCACACACTCAGACACTGGGATCACGATTAAACGGGCGTTCGTTCACACCCGGACTCACACACTCACACACTGGGATCACGATTAAACGGGCGTTCGTTCACACCCGGGCTCACACACTCACACACTGGGATCACTATTAAACGGGCGTTCGTTCACAACCGGGCTCACACACTCACACACTGGGATCACTATTAAACGGGCGTTCGTTCACACCCCGGGCTCACACACTCAGACACTGGGATCACGATTAAACGGGCGTTTGTTCACACCCGGGCTCACACACTCACACACTGGGATCACGATTAAACGGGCGTTCGTTCACACCCGGGCTCACACACTCACACACTGGGATCACGATTAAACGGGCGTTCGTTCACACACCGGGCTCACACACTCACACACTGGGATCACGATTAAACGGGCGTTCGTTCACACACCGGGCTCACACACTCACACACTGGGATCACGATTAAACGGGCGTTCGTTCACAACCGGGCTCACACAATCACACACTGGGATCACTATTAAACGGGCGTTCGTTCACAACCGGGCTCACACACTCACACACTGGGATCACTATTAAACGGGCGTTCGTTCACACCCGGGCTCACACACTCACACACTGGGATCACTATTAAACGGGCGTTCGTTCACACCCGGGCTCACACACTCACACACTGGGATCACTATTAAACGGGCGTTCGTTCACACCCCGGGCTCACACACTCACACACTGGGATCACTATTAAACGGGCGTTCGTTCACAACCGGGCTCACACACTCACACACTGGGATCACTATTAAACGGGCGTTCGTTCACACCCAGGCTCACACACTCAGACACTGGGATCACTATTAAACGGGCGTTCGTTCACACCCAGGCTCACACACTCACACACTGGGATCACTATTAAACGGGCGTTCGTTCACACCCCGGGCTCACACACTCACACACTGGGATCACTATTAAACGGGCATTCGTTCGCACCCGGGTTCACACACTCACACACTGGGATCACGATTAAACGGGCGTTCGTTCACACCCGGGCTCACACACTCACACACTGGGATCACTATTAAACGGGCGTTCGTTCACACCCGGGCTCACACACTCACACACTGGGATCACGATTAAACGGGCGTTCGTTCACAACCGGGATCACACACTCACACACTGGGATCACGATTAAACGGGCGTTCGTTCACACACCGGGATCACACACTCACACACTGGGATCACGATTAAACGGGCGTTCGTTCACACCCGGGATCACACGCTCACACACTGGGATCACTATTAAACGGGTGTTCGTTCACAACCGGGCTCACACACTCACACACTGGGATCACTATTAAACGGGCGTTCGTTCACACCCCGGGCTCACACACTCAGACACTGGGATCACGATTAAACGGGCGTTCGTTCACACACCGGGCTCACACACTCACACACTGGGATCACGATTAAACGGGCGTTCGTTCACACACCGGGCTCACACACTCACACACTGGGATCACGATTAAACGGGCGTTCGTTCACACACCGGGCTCACACACTCACACACTGGGATCACGATTAAACGGGCGTTCGTTCACAACCGGGCTCACACAATCACACACTGGGATCACTATTAAACGGGCGTTCGTTCACAACCGGGCTCACACACTCACACACTGGGATCACTATTAAACGGGCGTTCGTTCACACCCGGGCTCACACACTCACACACTGGGATCACTATTAAACGGGCGTTCGTTCACAACCGGGCTCACACACTCACACACTGGGATCACGATTAAACGGGCGTTCGTTCACACCCGGGCTCACACACTCACACACTGGGATCACGATTAAACGGGCGTTCGTTCACACCCGGGCTCACACACTCACACACTGGGATCACGATTAAACGGGCGTTCGTTCACAACCGGGCTCACACACTCACACACTGGGATCACTATTAAACGGGCGTTCGTTCACACCCAGGCTCACACACTCACACACTGGGATCACTATTAAACGGGCGTTCGTTCACAACCGGGCTCACACACTCACACACTGGGATCACTATTAAACGGGCGTTCGTTCACAACCGGGCTCACACACTCACACACTGGGATCACTATTAAACGGGCGTTCGTTCACACCCGGGCTCACACACTCACACACTGGGATCACTATTAAACGGGCGTTCGTTCACAACCGGGCTCACACACTCACACACTGGGATCACTATTAAACGGGCGTTCGTTCACACACCGGGCTCACACACTCACACACTGGGATCACGATTAAACGGGCGTTCGTTCACACACCGGGCTCACACACTCACACACTGGGATCACTATTAAACGGGCGTTCGTTCACAACCGGGCTCACACACTCACACACTGGGATCACGATTAAACGGGCGTTCGTTCACAACCGGGCTCACACACTCACACACTGGGATCACGATTAAACGGGCGTTCGTTCACACCCGGGTTCACACACTCACACACTGGGATCACGATGAAACGGGTGTTCGTTCACACACCGGGCTCACACACTCACACACTGGGATCACGATGAAACGGGTGTTCGTTCACACACCGGGCTCACACACTCACACACTGGGATCACTATTAAACGGGCGTTCGTTCACACCCGGGCTCACACACTCACACACTGGGATCACTATTAAACGGGCGTTCGTTCGCACCCGGGTTCACACACTCACACACTGGGATCACTATGAAACGGGCGTTCGTTCACACCCGGGCTCACACACTCACACACTGGGATCACTATTAAAAGGGCGTTCGTTCACACCCGGGATCACACACTCACACACTGGGATCACTATTAAATGGGCGTTCGTTCACACCCGGGATCACACACTCACACACTGGGATCACGATTAAACGGGCGTTCGTTCACACCCGGGATCACACACTCAGACACTGGGATCACGATTAAACGGGCGTTCGTTCACACCCGGGATCACACACTCACACACTGGGATCACGATTAAACGGGCGTTCGTACACACCCGGGCTCACACACTCACACACTGGGATCACTATTAAACGGGCGTTCGTTCACACCCGGGATCACACACTCACACACTGGGATCACTATTAAACGGGCGTTCGTTCACACCCGGGCTCACACACTCACACACTGGGATCACGATTAAACGGGTGTTCGTTCACACACCGGGCTCACACACTCACACACTGGGATCACTATTAAACGGGCGTTCGTTCACACCCGGGCTCACACACTCACACACTGGGATCACTATTAAACGGGCGTTCGTTCGCACCCGGGTTCACACACTCACACACTGGGATCACTATTAAACGGGCGTTCGTTCACACCCGGGCTCACACACTCAGACACTGGGATCACTATTAAACGGGCGTTCGTTCACACCCGGGCTCACACACTCACACACTGGGATCACGATTAAACGGGCGTTCGTTCACACCCGGGCTCACACACACACACTGGGATCACGATTAAACGGGCGTTCGTTCACACCCGGGATCACACACTCACACACTGGGATCACTATTAAACGGGCGTTCGTTCACACCCGGGATCACACACTCACACACTGGGATCACGATTAAACGGGCGTTCGTTCACACCCGGGCTCACACACTCACACACTGGGATCACGATTAAACGGGCGTTCGTTCACAACCGGGCTCACACACTCACACACTGGGATCACTATTAAACGGGCGTTCGTTCACACCCAGGCTCACACACTGACACACTGGGATCACTATTAAACGGGCGTTCGTTCACAACCGGGCTCACACACTCACACACTGGGATCACTATTAAACGGGCGTTCGTTCACAACCGGGCTCACACACTCACACACTGGGATCACTATTAAACGGGCGTTCGTTCACACCCGGGCTCACACACTCACACACTGGGATCACTATTAAACGGGCGTTCGTTCACAACCGGGCTCACACACTCACACACTGGGATCACTATTAAACGGGCGTTCGTTCACACACCGGGCTCACACACTCACACACTGGGATCACGATTAAACGGGCGTTCGTTCACACACCGGGCTCACACACTCACACACTGGGATCACGATTAAACGGGCGTTCGTTCACACACCGGGCTCACACACTCACACACTGGGATCACGATTAAACGGGCGTTCGTTCACAACCGGGCTCACACACTCACACACTGGGATCACTATTAAACGGGCGTTCGTTCACAACCGGGCTCACACACTCACACACTGGGATCACTATTAAACGGGCGTTCGTTCACACCCGGGCTCACACACTCACACACTGGGATCACTATTAAACGGGCGTTCGTTCACACCCGGGCTCACACACTCACACACTGGGATCACTATTAAACGGGCGTTCGTTCACAACCGGGCTCACACACTCACACACTGGGATCACGATTAAACGGGCGTTCGTTCACACCCGGGCTCACACACTCACACACTGGGATCACGATTAAACGGGCGTTCGTTCACACCCGTGCTCACACACTCACACACTGGGATCACGATTAAACGGGCGTTCGTTCACAACCGGGCTCACACACTCACACACTGGGATCACTATTAAACGGGCGTTCGTTCACACCCAGGCTCACACACTCACACACTGGGATCACTATTAAACGGGCGTTCGTTCACAACCGGGCTCACACACTCACACACTGGGATCACTATTAAACGGGCGTTCGTTCACAACCGGGCTCACACACTCACACACTGGGATCACTATTAAACGGGCGTTCGTTCACACCCGGGCTCACACACTCACACACTGGGATCACTATTAAACGGGCGTTCGTTCACACCCGGGCTCACACACTCACACACTGGGATCACGATTAAACGGGCGTTCGTTCACACCCGGGATCACACACTCACACACTGGGATCACTATGAAACGGGCGTTCCTTCACACCCGGGCTCACACACTCAGACACTGGGATCACGATTAAACGGGCGTTCGTTCACACCCGGGCTCACACACTCACACACTGGGATCACTATTAAACGGGCGTTCGTTCACACACCGGGATCACACACTCAGACACTGGGATCACGATTAAACGGGCGTTCGTTCACACCCGGGCTCACACACTCACACACTGGGATCACGATTAAACGGGCGTTCGTTCACACCCGGGCTCACACACTCACACACTGGGATCACTATTAAACGGGCGTTCGTTCACACCCGGGCTCACACACTCACACACTGGGATCACTATTAAACGGGCGTTCGTTCACACCCGGGATCACACACTCACACACTGGGATCACGATTAAACGGGCGTTCGTTCACACCCGGGCTCACACACTCACACACTGGGATCACGATTAAACGGGCGTTCGTTCACAACCGGGCTCACACACTCACACACTGGGATCACTATTAAACGGGCGTTCGTTCACACCCAGGCTCACACACTGACACACTGGGATCACTATTAAACGGGCGTTCGTTCACAACCGGGCTCACACACTCACACACTGGGATCACTATTAAACGGGCGTTCGTTCACAACCGGGCTCACACACTCACACACTGGGATCACTATTAAACGGGCGTTCGTTCACACCCGGGCTCACACACTCACACACTGGGATCACTATTAAACGGGCGTTCGTTCACAACCGGGCTCACACACTCACACACTGGGATCACTATTAAACGGGCGTTCGTTCACACACCGGGCTCACACACTCACACACTGGGATCACGATTAAACGGGCGTTCGTTCACACACCGGGCTCACACACTCACACACTGGGATCACTATTAAACGGGCGTTCGTTCACAACCGGGCTCACACACTCACACACTGGGATCACTATTAAACGGGCGTTCGTTCACACACCGGGCTCACACACTCACACACTGGGATCACAATTAAACGGGCGTTCGTTCACACACCGGGCTCACACACTCACACACTGGGATCACGATTAAACGGGCGTTCGTTCACAACCGGGCTCACACACTCACACACTGGGATCACTATTAAACGGGCGTTCGTTCACAACCGGGCTCACACACTCACACACTGGGATCACTATTAAACGGGCGTTCGTTCACACCCGGGCTCACACACTCACACACTGGGATCACTATTAAACGGGCGTTCGTTCACAACCGGGCTCACACACTCACACACTGGGATCACGATTAAACGGGCGTTCGTTCACACCCGGGCTCACACACTCACACACTGGGATCACGATTAAACGGGCGTTCGTTCACACCCGTGCTCACACACTCACACACTGGGATCACGATTAAACGGGCGTTCGTTCACAACCGGGCTCACACACTCACACACTGGGATCACTATTAAACGGGCGTTCGTTCACACCCAGGCTCACACACTCACACACTGGGATCACTATTAAACGGGCGTTCGTTCACAACCGGGCTCACACACTCACACACTGGGATCACTATTAAACGGGCGTTCGTTCACAACCGGGCTCACACACTCACACACTGGGATCACTATTAAACGGGCGTTCGTTCACACCCGGGCTCACACACTCACACACTGGGATCACTATTAAACGGGCGTTCGTTCACACCCGGGCTCACACACTCACACACTGGGATCACGATTAAACGGGCGTTCGTTCACACCCGGGATCACACACTCACACACTGGGATCACTATGAAACGGGCGTTCCTTCACACCCGGGCTCACACACTCAGACACTGGGATCACGATTAAACGGGCGTTCGTTCACACCCGGGCTCACACACTCACACACTGGGATCACTATTAAACGGGCGTTCGTTCACACACCGGGATCACACACTCAGACACTGGGATCACGATTAAACGGGCGTTCGTTCACACCCGGGCTCACACACTCACACACTGGGATCACGATTAAACGGGCGTTCGTTCACACCCGGGCTCACACACTCACACACTGGGATCACTATTAAACGGGCGTTCGTTCACACCCGGGCTCACACACTCACACACTGGGATCACGATTAAACGGGCGTTCGTTCACACACCGGGCTCACACACTCACACACTGGGATCACTATTAAACGGGCGTTCGTTCACAACCGGGCTCACACACTCACACACTGGGATCACTTTTAAACGGGCGTTCGTTCACACCCGGGATCACACACTCAGACACTGGGATCACGATTAAACGGGCATTCGTTCACACCCGGGCTCACACACTCACACACTGGGATCACGATTAAACGGGCGTTCGTTCACAACCGGGCTCACACACTCACACACTGGGATCACTATTAAAGGGGCGTTCGTTCACACCCGGGCTCACACACTCAGACACTGGGATCACTATTAAACGGGTGTTCGTTCACACCCGGGATCACACACTCACACACTGGGATCACTATTAAACGGGCGTTCGTTCACACACCGGGATCACACACTCACACACTGGGATCACTATTAAAGGGGCGTTCGTTCACACCCGGGCTCACACACTCACACACTGGGATCACTATTAAACGGGTGTTCGTTCACACCCGGGCTCACACACTCAGACACTGGGATCACTATTAAACGGGCGTTCGTTCTCAACTGGGCTCACACACTCACACACTGGGATCACTATTAAACGGGCGTTCGTTCACAACCGGGCTCACACACTCACACACTGGGATCACGATTAAACGGGCGTTCGTTCACAACCGGGCTCACACACTCACACTGAGATCACTATGAAAGGAGTGTTCCTTCACAACTGGGCTCACACACTCACGCTGAAATCACTATTAAAGGAGTGTTCCTTCACACCAGGGCTCACACACTCACACTGAAATCACTATTAAAGGAGTGTTCCTTCACACCCGGGCTCACACACACACTGAGATCACTATTAAAGGAGTGTTCCTTCACACTCGGGCTCACACTCACACACTGAAATCACTATTAAAGGAGTGTTCCTTCACACCCGGGCTCACACTCACACTGAAATCACTATTAAAGGAGTGTTCCTTCACACCAGGGCTCACACACTCACACTGAAATCACTAGTAAAGGAGTGTTCCTTCACACCCGGGCTCACACTCACACTGAAATCACTATTAAAGGAGTGTTCCTTCACACCCAGGCTCACACTCACACTGAAATCACTATTAAAGGAGTGTTCCTTCACACCCGGGCTCACACTCACACACTGAAATCACTATTAAAGGAGTGTTCCTTCACACCCGGGCTCACACTCACACTGAGATCACTATTAAAGGAGTGTTCCTTCACACCCGGGCTCACACTCACACTGAAATCACTATTAAAGGAGTGTTCCTTCACACACGGGCTCACACTCACACTGAAATCACCATTAAAGGAGTGTTCCTTCACACCCGGGCTCAAACACACACTGAGATCACTATTAAAGGAGTGTTCCTTCACACCCGGGCTCACAATCACACTGAAATCACGATTAAAGGATTGTTCCTTCACACCCGGGCTCACACCCACACTGAAATCACAATTAAAGGAGTGTTCCTTCACACCCGGGCTCACACTCACACTGAAATCACTATTAAAGGAGTGTTCCTTCACACCCGGGCTCACACTCACACTGAAATCACCATTAAAGGAGTGTTCCTTCACACCCGGGCTCACACTCACACACTGAAATCACTATTAAAGGAGTGTTCCTTCACACCCGGGCTCACACTCACACTGAAATCACTATTAAAGGAGTGTTCCTTCACACCCGGGCTCACACTCACACTGAAATCACGATTAAAGGAGTGTTCCTTCACACTCGGGCTCACACTCACACACTGAAATCACTATTAAAGGAGTGTTCCTTCACACTCGGGCTCACACTCACACACTGAAATCACGATTAAAGGAGTGTTCCTTCACACTCGGGCTCACACTCACACACTGAAATCACTATTAAAGGAGTGTTCCTTCACACCCGGGCTCACACTCACACTGAAATCACTATTAAAGGAGTGTTCCTTCACACCCGGGCTCACACTCACACACTGAAATCACTATTAAAGGAGTGTTCCTTCACACCCGGGCTCACACGCACACTGAAATCACGATTAAAGGAGTGTTCCTTCACACCCGGGCTCACACTCACACTGAAATCACTATTAAAGGAGTGTTCCTTCACACCCAGGCTCACACACACACTGAAATCACTATTAAAGGAGTGTTCCTTCACACCCGGGCTCACACTCACACACTGAAATCACTATTAAAGGAGTGTTCCTTCACACCCAGGCTCACACTCACACTGAAATCACGTTTAAAGGAGTGTTCCTTCACACCCGGGCTCACACTCACACACTCAAATCACTATTAAAGGAGTGTTCCTTCACACCCGGGCTCACACACTCACACTGAAATCACCTTTAAAGGAGTGTTCCTTCACACCCGGGCTCACACTCACACACTCAAATCACTATTAAAGGAGTGTTCCTTCACACCCGGGCTCACACTCACACTGAAATCACTATTAAAGGAGTGTTCCTTCACACCCGGGCTCACACTCACACTGAAATCACCATTAAAGGAGTGTTCCTTCACACCCGGGCTCACACTCACACTGAAATCACTATTAAAGGAGTGTTCCTTCACACCCGGGCTCACACTCACACTGAAATCACGTTTAAAGGAGTGTTCCTTCACACTCGGGCTCACACTCACACTGAGATCACTATTAAATGAGTGTTCCTTCACACCCGGGCTCACACTCACACTGAAATCACTATTAAAGGAGTGTTCCTTCACACACGGGCTCACACACACACTGAAATCACTATTAAAGGAGTGTTCCTTCACACCCGGGCTCACACTCACACACTGAAATCACCATTAAAGGAGTGTTCCTTCACACCCAGGCTCACACTCACACTGAAATCACGATTAAAGGAGTGTTCCTTCACCCCCGGGCTCACACTCACACACTGAAATCACTATTAAAGGAGTGTTCCTTCACACCCGGGCTCACACACACACTGAAATCACGTTTAAAGGAGTGTTCCTTCACACCCGGGCTCACACACACACTGAAATCACTATTAAAGGAGTGTTCCATCACACCCGGGCTCACACTCACACTGAAATCACTATTAAAGGAGTGTTCCTTCACACCCGGGTTCACACACACACTGAAATCACTATTAAAGGAGTGTTCCTTCACACCCGGGCTCACACACACACTGAGATCACTATTAAAGGACGTGTTCCTTCACACCCGGGCTCACACTCACACTGAAATCACTATTAAAGGAGTGTTCCTTCACACCTGGGCTCACACTCACACTGAAATCACTATTAAAGGAGTGTTCCTTCACACCCGGGCTCACACTCACACTGAAATCACTATTAAAGGAGTGTTCCCTCACACCCGGGCTCACACTCACACTGAAATCACTATTAAAGGAGTGTTCCTTCACACCCGGGCTCACACACTCACACTGAAATCACCTTTAAAGGAGTGTTCCTTCACACCCGGGCTCACACACACACTGAAATCACTATTAAAGGAGTGTTCCCTCACACCCGGGCTCACACTCACACTGAAATCACTATTAAAGGAGTGTTCCTTCACACCCGGGCTCACACTCACACACTCAAATCACTATTAAAGGAGTGTTCCTTCACACCCGGGCTCACACACTCACACTGAAATCACTATTAAAGGAGTGTTCCTTCACACTCGGGCTCACACTCACACACTGAAATCACTATTAAAGGGGTGTTCCTTCACACCCGGGCTCACACTCACACTATGATCACTATTAAAGGAGTGTTCCTTCACACCCGGGCTCACACTCATACTGAAATCACTATTAAAGGAGTGTTCTTTCACACTCGGGCTCACACTCACACACTGAAATCACTATTAAAGGAGTGATCCTTCACACCCGGGCTCACACTCACACTGAAATCACGTTTAAAGGAGTGTTCCTTCACACCCGGGCTCACACACACACTGAAATCACTATTAAAGGAGTGTTCCTTCACACCCGGGCTCACACTCACACTGAAATCACTATTAAAGGAGTGTTCCTTCACACCCGGGCTCACACTCACACTGAAATCACTATTAAAGGAGTGTTCCATCACACCCGGGCTCACACTCACACTGAAATCACTATTAAAGGAGTGTTCCTTCACACCCGGGTTCACACACACACTGAAATCACTATTAAAGGAGTGTTCCATCACACCCGGGCTCACACTCACACTGAAATCACTATTAAAGGAGTGTTCCTTCACACCCGGGTTCACACACACACTGAAATCACTATTAAAGGAGTGTTCCTTCACACCTGGGCTCACACTCACACTGAAATCACTATTAAAGGAGTGTTCCTTCACACCCGGGCTCACACTCACACTGAAATCACTATTAAAGGAGTGTTCCCTCACACCCGGGCTCACACTCACACTGAAATCACTATTAAAGGAGTGTTCCTTCACACCCGGGCTCACACACTCACACTGAAATCAACTTTAAAGGAGTGTTCCTTCACACCCGGGCTCACACTCACACACTCAAATCACTATTAAAGGAGTGTTCCTTCACACCCGGGCTCACACACTCACACTGAAATCACTATTAAAGGAGTGTTCCTTCACACCCGGGCTCACACTCACACACTCAAATCACTATTAAAGGAGTGTTCCTTCACACCCGGGCTCACACACTCACACTGAAATCACCTTTAAAGGAGTGTTCCTTCACACCCGGGCTCACACTCACACACTCAAATCACTATTAAAGGAGTGTTCCTTCACACCCGGGCTCACACTCACACTGAAATCACTATTAAAGGAGTGTTCCTTCACACCCGGGCTCACACTCACACTGAAATCACCATTAAAGGAGTGTTCCTTCACACCCGGGCTCACACTCACACTGAAATCACTATTAAAGGAGTGTTCCTTCACACCCGGGCTCACACTCACACTGAAATCACGTTTAAAGGAGTGTTCCTTCACACTCGGGCTCACACTCACACTGAGATCACTATTAAATGAGTGTTCCTTCACACCCGGGCTCACACTCACACTGAAATCACTATTAAAGGAGTGTTCCTTCACACACGGGCTCACACACACACTGAAATCACTATTAAAGGAGTGTTCCTTCACACCCGGGCTCACACTCACACACTGAAATCACCATTAAAGGAGTGTTCCTTCACACCCAGGCTCACACTCACACTGAAATCACGATTAAAGGAGTGTTCCTTCACCCCCGGGCTCACACTCACACACTGAAATCACTATTAAAGGAGTGTTCCTTCACACCCGGGCTCACACACACACTGAAATCACGTTTAAAGGAGTGTTCCTTCACACCCGGGCTCACACACACACTGAAATCACTATTAAAGGAGTGTTCCATCACACCCGGGCTCACACTCACACTGAAATCACTATTAAAGGAGTGTTCCTTCACACCCGGGTTCACACACACACTGAAATCACTATTAAAGGAGTGTTCCTTCACACCCGGGCTCACACACACACTGAGATCACTATTAAAGGACGTGTTCCTTCACACCCGGGCTCACACTCACACTGAAATCACTATTAAAGGAGTGTTCCTTCACACCCGGGCTCACACTCACACTGAAATCACTATTAAAGGAGTGTTCCCTCACACCCGGGCTCACACTCACACTGAAATCACTATTAAAGGAGTGTTCCTTCACACCCGGGCTCACACACTCACACTGAAATCACCTTTAAAGGAGTGTTCCTTCACACCCGGGCTCACACACACACTGAAATCACTATTAAAGGAGTGTTCCCTCACACCCGGGCTCACACTCACACTGAAATCACTATTAAAGGAGTGTTCCTTCACACCCGGGCTCACACTCACACACTCAAATCACTATTAAAGGAGTGTTCCTTCACACCCGGGCTCACACACTCACACTGAAATCACTATTAAAGGAGTGTTCCTTCACACTCGGGCTCACACTCACACACTGAAATCACTATTAAAGGGGTGTTCCTTCACACCCGGGCTCACACTCACACTATGATCACTATTAAAGGAGTGTTCCTTCACACCCGGGCTCACACTCATACTGAAATCACTATTAAAGGAGTGTTCTTTCACACTCGGGCTCACACTCACACACTGAAATCACTATTAAAGGAGTGATCCTTCACACCCGGGCTCACACTCACACTGAAATCACGTTTAAAGGAGTGTTCCTTCACACCCGGGCTCACACACACACTGAAATCACTATTAAAGGAGTGTTCCATCACACCCGGGCTCACACTCACACTGAAATCACTATTAAAGGAGTGTTCCTTCACACCCGGGTTCACACACACACTGAAATCACTATTAAAGGAGTGTTCCATCACACCCGGGCTCACACTCACACTGAAATCACTATTAAAGGAGTGTTCCTTCACACCCGGGTTCACACACACACTGAAATCACTATTAAAGGAGTGTTCCTTCACACCTGGGCTCACACTCACACTGAAATCACTATTAAAGGAGTGTTCCTTCACACCCGGGCTCACACTCACACTGAAATCACTATTAAAGGAGTGTTCCCTCACACCCGGGCTCACACTCACACTGAAATCACTATTAAAGGAGTGTTCCTTCACACCCGGGCTCACACACTCACACTGAAATCAACTTTAAAGGAGTGTTCCTTCACACCCGGGCTCACACTCACACACTCAAATCACTATTAAAGGAGTGTTCCTTCACACCCGGGCTCACACACTCACACTGAAATCACTATTAAAGGAGTGTTCCTTCACACTCGGGCTCACACTCACACACTGAAATCACTATTAAAGGGGTGTTCCTTCACACCCGGGCTCACACTCACACTATGATCACTATTAAAGGAGTGTTCCTTCACACCCGGGCTCACACTCATACTGAAATCACTATTAAAGGAGTGTTCTTTCACACTCGGGCTCACACTCACACACTGAAATCACTATTAAAGGAGTGATCCTTCACACCCGGGCTCACACTCACACTATGATCACTATTAAAGGAGTGTTCCTTCACACCCGGGCTCACACTCACACTGGGCTCACTATTAAACGGGCGTTCGTTCTCACCCGGGCTCACACTCACACTGAAATCACTATTAAAGGAGTGTTCCTTCACACCCGGGTTCACACACTCATGCTGAAATCACTATTAAAGGAGTGTTCCTTCACACCCGGGCTCACACTCACACTGGGCTCACTATTAAACGGGCGTGCGTTCACACCCGGGCTCACACTCACACTGAAATCACTATTAAAGGAGTGTTCCTTCACACCCGGGCTCACACACACACTGAAATCACTATTAAAGGAGTGTTCCTTCACACCCGGGCTCACACACACACTGAAATCACTATTAAAGGAGTGTTCCTTCACACCCGGGCTCACACTCACACTGAAATCACTATTAAATGAGTGTTCCTTCACACCCGGGCTCACACTCACACTGGGCTCACCATTAAACGGGCGTTCGTTCACACCCAGGCTCACACTCACACTGAAATCACGATTAAAGGAGAGTTCCATCACACCCGGGCTCACACTCACACTGAAATCACTATTAAAGGAGTGTTCCTTCACACCCGGGCTCACACTCACACACTGAAATCACCATGAAAGGAGTGTTCCTTCACACCCGGGCTCACACTCACACTGAGATCACTATTAAAGGAGTGTTCCTTCACACCCGGGCTCACACACACACTGAAATCACTATTAAAGGAGTGTTCCTTCACACACGGGCTCACACTCACACTGGGCTCACTATTAAACGGGCGTTCCTTCACACCCGGGCTCACACTCACTCTGAAATCACGATTAAAGGAGTGTTCCTTCACACCCGGCTCACACTCACACTGAAATCACTATTAAAGGAGTGTTCCATCACACCCGGGCTCACACTCACACTGAAATCACTATTAAAGGAGTGTTCCTTCACACCCGGGCTCACACTCACACACTGAAATCACTATTAAAGGAGTGTTCCTTCACACCCGGGCTCACACTCACACTGAAATCACTATTAAAGGAGTGTTCCTTCACACCCGGGCTCACACACACACTGAAATCACTATTAAAGGACTGTTCCTTCACACCCGGGCTCACACTCACACTGAGATCACTGTTAAAGGAGTGTTCCTTCACACCCGGGCTCACACTCACACTGAAATCACTATTAAAGGAGTGTTCCTTCAAACTCAGGCTCACACTCACACACTGAAATCACTATTAAAGGAGTGTTCCTTCACACCCGGGCTCACACTCACACTGAAATCACTGATAAAGGAGTGTTCCTTCACACCCGGGCTCACACTCACACTGAGATCACGATTAAAGGAGTGTTCCTTCACACCCAGGCTCACACTCACACTGAAATCACTGATAAAGGAGTGTTCCTTCACACCCGGGCTCACACTCACACTGAAATCACTATTAAAGGAGTGTTCCTTCACACCCAGGCTCACACTCACACTGAAATCACTATTAAAGGAGTGTTCCTTCACACCCGGGCTCACACTCACACTGAAATCACTATTAAAGGAGTGTTCCTTCACACCCGGGCTCACACACACACACTGAAATCACTATTAAAGGAGTGTTCCTTCACACCCGGGCTCACACTCACACACTGAAATCACTATTAAAGGAGTGTTCCATCACACCCGGGCTCACACTCACACTGAAATCACTATTAAAGGAGTGTTCCTTCACACCCGGGCTCACACTCACACACTGAAATCACTATTAAAGGAGTGTTCCTTCACACCCGGGCTCACACTCACACTGAAATCACTATTAAAGGAGTGTTCCTTCACACTCGGGCTCACACTCACACTGAAATCACTATTAAAGGAGTGTTCCATCACACCCGGGCTCACACTCACACTGAAATCACTATTAAAGGAGTGTTGCTTCACACCCGGGCTCACACTCACACTGAAATCACTATTAAAGGAGTGTTCCTTCACACCCGGGCTCACACTCACACTGAAATCACTATTAAAGGAGTGTTCCTTCACACCCGGGCTCACACACACACTGAAATCACGATTAAAGGACGTGTTCCTTCACACCCGGGCTCACACTCACACTGAAATCACTATTAAAGGAGTGTTCCTTCACACCCGGGCTCGCACACACACTGAAATCACGATTAAAGGAGTGTTCCTTCACACTCGGGCTCACACACACACTGAAATCACTATTAAAGGAGTGTTCCTTCACACCCGGGCTCGCACACACACTGAAATCACGATTAAAGGAGTGTTCCTTCACACCCGGGCTCACACTCACACTGAAATCACTATTAAAGGAGTGTTCCTTCACACCCGGGCTCACACTCACACTGAAATCACTATTAAAGGAGTGTTCCTTCACACCCGGGCTCACACTCACACACTGAAATCACTATTAAAGGAGTGTTCCTTCACACCTGGGCTCACACACACACTGAAATCACTATTAAAGGAGTGTTCCTTCACACCCGGGCTCACACACACACTGAAATCACTATTAAAGGAGTGTTCCTTCACACCCGGGCTCACACTCACACTGAAATCACTATTAAAGGAGTGTTCCTTCACACCCGGGCTCACACTCACACTGAAATCACTATTAAAGGAGTGTTCCTTCACACCCGGGCTCACACTCACACTGAAATCACTATTAAAGGAGTGTTCCTTCACACCCGGGCTCACACACACACTGAAATCACTATTAAAGGAGTGTTCCGTCACACCCGGGCTCACACTCGCACTGAAATCACTATTAAAGGAGTGTTCCTTCACACCCGGGCTCACACACACACTGAAATCACTATTAAAGGAGTGTTCCTTCACACCCGGGCTCACACTCACACTGAAATCACTATTAAAGGAGTGTTCCGTCACACCCGGGCTCACACTCGCACTGAAATCACTATTAAAGGAGTGTTCCGTCACACCCGGGCTCACACTCGCACTGAAATCACTATTAAAGGAGTGTTCATTCACAGCCCTGCTCACACTCACACTATGATCACGACTGAACCTACCTCCCAGTGTGCCATTCCGGTTGTGACAGTGAACGCTGATGGGAATGTCAGGATTTCTGCTCCCTCCTGGGCCAGAGCGAGGGAGAGTTCCGGGAATCGCAGGTCGTAGCAGATTGCAAGGCCGATCTGGGTGAGAGAAATGGGGACAATAATCATCTCCCAGACAGAGAGAGAGAGACCTCCCTCCAGACCGTCCCGTCAAACACTCCCAGGGTCAGGTACAGGGTTAGATACAGAGTAAAGCTCCCTCTACACTGTCCCATCAAACACTCCCAGGGTCAGGTACAGGGTTAGATACAGAGTAAAGCTCCCTCTACACTGTCCCATCAAACACTCCCAATGCAGGTACAGGGTTAGATACAGAGTAAAGCTCCCTCTACACTGTCCCATCAAACACTCCCAGGGCAGGTACAGGGTTAGATACAGAGTAAAGCTCCCTCCACACTGTCCCATCAAACACTCCCAGGGCAGGTACAGGGTTAGATACAGAGTAAAGCTCCCTCTACACTGTCCCATCAAACACTCCCAATGCAGGTACAGGGTTAGATACAGAGTAAAGCTCCCTCTACACTGTCCCGTCAAACACTCCCAGGGCAGGTACAGGGTTAGATACAGAGTAAAGCTCCCCCTACACTGTCCCATCAAACACTCCCAGGGTCAGGTACAGGGTTAGATACAGAGTAAAGCTCCCTCTACACTGTCCCATCAAACACTCCCAGGGCAGGTACAGGGTTAGATACAGAGTAAAGCTCACTCTACACTGTCCCATCAAACACTCCCAGGGTCAGGTACAGGGTCAGATACAGAGTAAAGCTCCCTCCACACTGTCCCATCAAACACTCCCAGGGCAGGTACAGGGTTAGATACAGAGTAAAGCTCCCTCTACACTGTCCCATCAAACACTCCCAGGGCAGGTACAGGGTTAGATACAGAGTAAAGCTCCCTCTACACTGTCCCATCAAACACTCCCAGGGCAGGTACAGGGTTAGATACAGAGTAAAGCTCCTCTACACTGTCCCATCAAACACTCCCAGGGCAGGTACAGGGTTAGATACAGAGTAAAGCTCCCTCTACACTGTCCCATCAAACACTCCCAGGGTCAGGTACAGGGTTAGATACAGAGTAAAGCTCCCTCTACACTGTCCCATCAAACACTCCCAGGGCAGGTACAGGGTTAGATACAGAGTAAAGCTCCCTCTACACTGTCCCATCAAACACTCCCAGGGCAGGTACAGGGTTAGATACAGAGTAAAGCTCCCTCTACACTGTCCCATCAAACACTCCCAGGGTCAGGTACAGGGTTAGATACAGAGTAAAGCTCCCTCCACACCGTCCCGTCAAACACTCCCAGGGTCAGGTACAGGGTTAGATACAGAGTAAAGCTCCCTCTACACTGTCCCGTCAAACACTCCCAGGGCAGGGACAGGGTTAGATACAGAGTAAAGCTCCCTCTACACTGTCCCATCAAACACTCCCAGGGCAGGTACAGGGTTAGATACAGAGTAAAGCTCCCTCTACACTGTCCCATCAAACACTCCCAGGGTCAGGTACAGGGTTAGATACAGAGTAAAGCTCCCTCTACACTGTCCCGTCAAACACTCCCAGGGCAGGTACAGGGTTAGATACAGAGTAAAGCTCCTCTGCACTGTCCCATCAAACACTCCCAGGGCAGGTACAGGGTTAGATACAGAGTAAAGCTCCCTCCACACCGTCCCGTCAAACACTCCCAGGGTCAGGTACAGGGTTAGATACAGAGTGAAGCTCCCTCCACACTGTCCCATCAAACACTCCCAGGGTCAGGTACAGGGTTAGATACAGAGTGAAGCTCCCTCCACACTGTCCCATCAAACACTCCCAGGGCAGGTACAGGGTTAGATACAGAGTAAAGCTCCCTCCACACTGTCCCATCAAACACTCCCAGGGTAGGTACAGGGTTAGATACAGAGTAAAGCTCCCTCTACACTGTCCCATCAAACACTCCCAGGGGCAGGTACAGGGTTAGATACAGAGTAAAGCTCCCTCGACACTGTCCCATCAAACACTCCCAGGGGCAGGTACAGGGTTAGATACAGAGTAAAGCTCCCTCTACACTGTCCCGTCAAACACTCCCAGGGCAGGTACAGGGTTAGATACAGAGTAAAGCTCCCTCTACACTGTCCCATCAAACACTCCCAGGGCAGGTACAGGGTGAGATACAGAGTAAAGCTCCCTCTACACTGTCCCATCAAACACTCCCAGGACAAGTACAGGGTTAGATACAGAGTAAAGCTCCCTCTACACTGTCCCATCAAACACTCCCAGGGTCAGGTACAGGGTTAGACACAGAGTAAAGCTCCCTCTACACTGTCCCATCAAACACTCCCAGGGTCAGGTACAGGGTTAGATACAGAGTAAAGCTCCCTCTACACTGTCCCATCAAACACTCCCAGGGTCAGGTACAGGGTTAGATACAGAGTAAAGCTCCCTCTACACTGTCCCATCAAACACTCCAGGGTCAGGTACGGGGTTAGATACAGAGAGTGAAGCTCCCCCCCAGACTCCACCAGGCGTCCGTCTCCCGTCTCCCCTCACCTTGCCGATCGGGGTGTCGACGGGGGGCTCGATGGCGTCTCCGGGGATGGTGAAGCGGCTCTCCTTCATCGAGACGCGGCCGGGCAGCTCCGCGTCGAAGAGGTGGGTTTTGTGGTAGATGCTGGCGATGTCTCCTGGCGGCGTTTGGAGGGATACAATCATTAAATCACAGGTGTAAATCCAGCCCAGGGTGGGGGGAGGTGACAGGAACCGGGGTTCGATCGCGGCCCGGGGCGGTGGGGGGGGGGCCGAGGTGGGGGTGAAAAAAAAAATTAATGGGCCGCGATGCCCGCTGCAGTCGAATAGCCCGTGAAAATTTCCACGTCTGGGTGCAGATTCGGGGCCAGTCGGGCGACTTGTTTCCCCCTCCCCCACCCCGGGGTGCGGAGAGTGGGACAGCTGCTCGATAACCCCCTTCCCCCGCCCCCCCCATTTTCCATTGGCCCCATTCCCCCCCGCCCTCTCTTCACCCCGGACCTACCAGCGTCGTTGATGAGCACGTGGGTGTTGTAGATTCGACGGTCCCGCTCCCAGTCGTGGCCTCGCTCGTGGAACCCGCCCAGGGATAGCCAGAGTCTGGTCTCCCTACCGAGAACGAGAGGGGAGAGTGAGAGAGGGAGGGAGAGAGGGAGAGAGAGAGGGAGAGAGTGGGAGAGAGGGAGGGGGAGAGGGGGAGAGAGAGGGAGAGAGGGAGAGGGAGAGAGAGGGGGAGAGGGAGAGGGGGGAGGGGGAGGGAGGGGGAGGGGGGGGAGGGGGAGGGAGGGGGAGGAGGGGAGGGAGGGGGAGGGGGGAGGGAGGGGGAGGGGGAGGGGGAGAGAGGGAGAGAGAGAGAGAGAGAGAGAGAGGGAGGGAGAGAGAGAGAGAGAGAGGGAGGGAGAGGAGGGAGGGGAGGGAGAGGGAGGGAGAGGGAGGGGAGGGAGGAGGGAGGGAGAGGGAGGGGAGAGGGAGGAGGGAGGGGGGGAGGGGAGGGAGAGGAGGGGGGAGGGGAGGGGAGGGAGAGGGGAGGGGAGAGGGGAGGGGGAGGGGGAGGGGAGGGAGAGGGAGGGGGGGGGGAGGGGGGGAGGGGGGGGGAGGGGGGGAGGGGGGGGGGGAGAGAGGGAGGGAGGGGGAGGGGGGGGGAGAGAGGGGAGGGAGGGAGGGGGGGGGGAGAGAGGGAGGGAGGGAGGGGGGGGGGGGGGGAGAGAGGGAGGGAGGGAGGGGGGGGGAAGGGAGGGAGGGAGGGAGGGGGGGGGGAAGAGAA
>NW_027139814.1:72500-87500 GCF_035084215.1 Heptranchias perlo | reverse complement strand
ATGGGGGGATGAGAGAGAGGGGGGGGAACGGGAGAGAGAGGGGGGGGAACGGGAGAGAGAGGGGGGGGAACGGGAGAGAGAGGGGGGGGGGAACGGGAGAGAGAGGGGGGGGACGAGAGGGAGAGAGGGGGGGGGACGAGAGGGAGAGAGGGGGGGGGACGAGAGGGAGAGGGAGGGGGGGACGAGAGAGAGGCAGGGGGGGATGAGAGTGGGGGGGATGAGAGTGGGGGGGATGAGAGAGAGGGAGAGAGGGAGGGGGGTGATGAGAGAGAGAGAGAGAGGGAGGGGGGGGATGAGAGAGAGAGAGGGAGGGGGGGATGAGAGAGAGAGAGGGAGGGGGGGGGATGAGAGACAGAGAGAGGGAGGGGTGGGATGAGAGAGAGAGAGAGGGAGGGGGGGGATGAGAGAGAGAGAGAGGGAGGGGGGAATGAGAGAGAGAGGGAGGGGGGGTTGAGAGAGAGGGAGGGGGGGTTGAGAGAGAGGGAGGGGGGATGAGAGAGAGGGAGGGGGGATGAGAGAGAGGGAGGGGGGATGAGAGAGAGGGTGAGAGAGAGAGGGGGGGATGAGAGAGAGAGGGAGGGGGGGATGAGAGAGAGGGAGGGGGGGGAGAGAGGGAGGGGGGGTGAGAGGGAGGGGGGATGAGAGAGAGGGAGGGGGGGAGAGAGGGAGGGGGGATGAGAGAGAGGGAGGGGGGGATGAGAGAGAGGGAGGGGGGATGAGAGAGAGGGAGGGGGGATGAGAGAGAGGGAGGGGGGATGAGAGAGAGGGAGGGGGGATGAGAGAGAGGGAGGGGGGATGAGATAGAGGGAGGGGGGGATGAGAGAGAGAGAGAGAGGGGGGGATGAGAGAGAGAGGGAGGGGGGGTTGAGAGAGAGGGAGGGAGGGGGGGGAGAGAGAGGGAGGGAGGGGGGGGATGAGAGAGAGAGGGAGGGGGGGATGAGAGAGGGAGGGGGGGGATGAGAGAGAGAGGGAGGGGGGGATGAGAGAGAGAGGGAGGGGGGATGAGAGAGAGGGGGGGGATGAGAGAGAGGGGGGGGATGAGAGAGAGGGGGGGGATGAGAGAGAGGGGGGGGATGTGAGAGAGGGGGGATGAGAGAGAGGGAGGGAGGGGGTGGATGAGAGAGGGAGGGAGGGGGGAATGAGAGAGGGAGGGGGGACGGGAGAGAGAGGGAGGGGGGGACGGGAGAGAGAGGGAGGGGGGTGACGGGTGAGAGAGGGAGAGGGGGACGGGAGAGAGAGGAAGGGGGGGACGGGAGAGAGAGGGAGGGGGGGGACGGGAGAGAGAGGGAGGGGGGGGGACGGGAGAGAGAGGGAGGGGGGGGACGGGAGAGTGAGGGAGGGGGGGGACGGGAGAGAGAGGGAGGGGGGGGACGGGAGAGAGAGAGGGAGGGGGGGGACGAGAGAGAGAGAGGGAGGGGGGGACAAGAGAGAGAGAGGGAGGGGGGGGGACGAGAGAGAGAGGGAGGGGGCGACGAGAGAGAGAGGGAGGGGGGGTACGAGAGAGAGAGGGAGGGGGGGACGAGAGAGAGAGGGAGGGGGGGACGAGAGAGAGAGGGAGGGGGGGACGAGAGAGAGAGGGAGGGGGGGACGAGAGAGAGAGGGAGGGGGGGGACGAGAGAGAGAGGGAGGGGGGGGATGAGAGAGGGGGGGGATGAGAGAGGGGGGGGATGAGAGAGGGGGGGGATGAGAGAGAGGGGGGGGATGAGAGAGACGGAGGGAGGGGGGGGAGAGAAGGAGGGAGGGGGGGGAGAGAAGGAGGGAGGGGGGGAAGAGAGGGAGGGAGGGGGGGGAAGAGAGGGAGGGAGGGAGGCGGGGGATGAGAGGGAGGGGGGTGGGAATGAGAGGGAGGGAGGGAGGGGGGGGAATGAGAGGGAGGGAGGGGGGGAATGAGAGGGAGGGAGGGGGGTGGAGATGGGAGGGAGATGGGAGGGAGAGGGGGGGATGAGAGGGAGGGAGGGGGGGGATGAGAGGGAGGGAGGGGGGGATGAGAGGGAGGGGAGGGGGGATGAGAGGGAGGGGGGGATGAGAGAGAGAGGGAGGGGGGATGAGAGAGAGAGAGAGAGGGGGGGATGAGAGAGAGAGGGAGGGGGGGGATGAGAGAGGGAGGGAGGGGGGGATGAGAGAGGGAGGGAGGGGGGGATGAGAGAGGGAGGGAGGGGGGATGAGAGGGAGAGGGAGAGGGAGAGACGGGGGATGAGAGGGAGAGAGGCGGGGGATGAGAGGGAGGCGGGGGATGAGAGAGAGGGGGGGAATGAGGGAGGGAGCGGGGGGAATGAGGGAGGGAGGGGGGGGATGAGAGGGAGGGAGGGAGGGGATGAGAGGGAGGGAGGGAGGGGATGAGAGGGAGGGGGGGGGGGATGAGAGGGAGGGAGGGGGGGGGGATGAGAGGGAGGTAGGGGGGGATGAGAGGGAGGGAGGGAGGGGGGGATGAGAGGGAGGTAGGGAGGGAGGGGATGAGAGAGAGAGGGAGGGGGGGATGAGAGAGAGGGAGGGGGGGATGAGAGAGAGGGAGGGGGGGGATGAGAGAGGGAGGGGGGGATGAGAGAGAGGGAGGGAGGGAGGGGGGGATGAGAGAGAGAGGGGGCGGATGAGAGAGGGGGGTTGGATGAGAGAGAGGGGGGGATGAGAGAGAGAGGGAGAGGGGGGATGAGAGAGGGAGAGGGGGGATGAGAGAGGGAGGGGGGGGATGAGAGAGGGAGGGGGGGGATGAGAGAGGGAGAGGGGGGATGAGAGAGGGAGAGGGGGGATGAGAGAGGGAGAGGGGGGATGAGAGAGGGAGAGGGGGGATGAGAGAGGGAGGGAGGGGGGATGAGAGAGGGAGGGAGGGGGGATGAGAGAGACGGAGGGGGGATGAGAGAGACGGAGGGGGGATGAGAGAGACGGAGGGGGGATGAGAGAGACGGAGGGGGGATGAGAGAGACGGAGGGGGGATGAGAGAGACGGAGGGGGGATGAGAGAGAGGGGGGGGATGAGAGAGAGTGGGGATGAGAGAGAGGGAGGGGAGGATGAGAGAGAGAGAGAGAGGGAGGGGGTGGATGAGAGAGGGAGGGGGGAATGAGAGAGGGAGGGATGGGGGAATGAGAGAGGGAGGGGGGATGGGAGAGAGAGGGAGGGGGGGATGGGAGAGAGAGGGAGGGGGGGATGGGAGAGAGAGGGAGGGGGGGGACGGGAGAGAGAGGGAGAGGGAGAGGGGGACGGGAGAGAGCGAGAGGGAGGGGGGGGACGGGAGAGAGAGGGAGGGGGGGGACGGGAGAGAGAGGGAGAGGGGGGACGAGAGAGAGAGGGAGGGGGGGGATGTGAGAGAAAGGGAGGGGGGGGACGAGAGAGAGAGAGAGAGGGAGGGGGGGGACGAGAGAGAGAGAGAGAGAGAGAGGGAGGGGGGTGACGAGAGAGAGAGAGAGGGAGGGGGGGACGAGAGAGAGAGGGAGGGGGGGGACGAGAGAGAGAGGGAGGGGGGGGACGAGAGAGAGAGGGAGGGGGGGACGAGAGAGAGGGAGGGGGGGACGAGAGACAGAGGGGGGGGACGAGAGACAGGGGGGGGATGAGAGAGGGGGGGGTGGAGAGAAGGAGGGAGGGGGTGGAGAGAAGGAGGGAGGGGGTGGAGAGAAGGAGGGAGGGGCTGGAGAGAAGGAGGGAGGGGGTGGAGAGAAGGAGGGAGGGCGGGAGAGAAGGAGGGAGGGGGGGGAAGAGAGGGAGGGAGGGGATGAGAGTGAGGGAGGGAGGCGGGGGATGAGAGGAAGGGGGGGGAATGAGAGGGAGGGAGGGAGGGGGGGGAATGAGAGGGAGGGAGGGAGGGGGGGGAATGAGAGGGAGGGAGGGAGGGAGGGGGGGAATGACAGGGAGGGAGGGGGGGAATGAGAGGGAGGGAGGGGGGTGGAGATGGGAGGGGGGGTGGAGATGGGAAGGGGGGAGGGGGGGAATGAGAGGGAGGGAGGGTGGTGGATATGGGAGGGGGGGTGGAGATGGGAGGGAGATGGGAGGGGGGGATGAGAGGGAGGGAGGGGCGTATGAGAGGGAGGGGGGGATGAGAGAGAGAGGGAGGGGGGATGAGAGAGGGAGGGAGGGGGGGATGAGAGAGGGAGGGAGGGGGGGATGAGAGGGAGGGAGGGGGGATGAGAGGGAGTGAGGCGGGGGATGAGAGGGAGGGGGGGGATGAGAGGGAGGGGGGGGAATGAGAGGGAGTGAGGCGGGGGATGAGAGGGAGGGGGGGGATGAGAGGGAGGGGGGGAATGAGAGAGAGGGGGGGAATGAGAGAGAGGGGGGGAATGAGAGGGAGGGAGGGAGGGGGGGGATGAGAGGGAGGGGGGGGATGAGAGGGAGGGAGGGAGGGGGGGGGATGAGAGGGAGGGAGGGAGGGGGGGATGAGAGGGAGGGAGGGGATGAGAGAGAGAGAGAGGGAGGGGGGGGATGAGAGAGGGAGGGAGGGGGGGATGAGAGGGAGGGAGGGAGGGAGGGGATGAGAGAGAGAGGGAGGGGGGGGATGAGAGAGAGAGGGAGGGAGGGGGGGATGAGAGGGAGGGAGGGGGGGATGAGAGGGAGGGAGGGAGGGGGGGATGAGAGGGAGGGAGGGAGGGGGGGATGAGAGGGAGGGAGGGGGGGATGAGAGGGAGGGAGGGAGGGGGGGATGAGAGGGAGGGAGGGAGGGGGGGATGAGAGGGAGGGAGGGAGGGGGGGATGAGAGGGAGGGAGGGAGGGGGGGATAAGAGGGAGGGAGGGAGGGGGGGATGAGAGGGAGGGAGGGGGGGATGAGAGAGGGAGGGGGGGGATGAGAGAGGGAGGGGGGGGATGAGAGAGGGAGGGGGGGTGAGAGAGGGAGGGGGGGTGAGAGAGAGGGAGGGGGGGTGAGAGAGAGGGAGGGAGGGGGGGTGAGAGAGAGGGAGGGAGGGGGGTGGATGAGAGGGATGGAGGGAGTGGGGGATGAGAGAGAGAGGGGGCGGATGAGAGAGAGACGGGTGGGATGAGAGAGAGAGGGAGGGGGGGATGAGAGAGAGAGGGAGAGGGGGGATGAGAGAGAGGGAGAGGGGGGATGAGAGAGAGAGGGAGGGGGGGATGAGAGAGAGGGAGAGGGGGGATGAGAGAGAGGGAGAGGGGGGATGAGAGAGGGAGGGAGGGGGGGGATGAGAGAGAGAGGGAGGGGGGGATGAGAGAGAGAGGGAGGGGGGGGGGATGAGAGAGAGAGGGAGGGGGGGGGGATGAGAGAGAGGGAGAGGTGGATGAGAGAGGGAGGGAGGGGGGGGATGAGAGAGAGAGGGAGGAGGGGGATGTGAGAGGGAGGGGGGGGATGAGGGAGGGGGGGGATGAGAGAGGGAGGGAGGGGGGGATGAGAGAGGGAGGGAGGGGGGGATGAGAGAGGGAGGGAGGGGGGGATGAAAGAGGTAGGGAGGGGGGGATGAGAGAGGGAGGGAGGGGGGGATGAAAGAGAGAGGGAGGGAGGGGGGGGGATGAGAGAGAGGGAGGGAGGGGGGGGGATGAGAGAGAGAGGGAGGGGGGGGGATGTGAGAGGGAGGGGGGGGATGAGAGAGGGGGGGGATGAGAGAGGGAGGGAGGGGGGGGATGAGAGAGGGAGGGAGGGGGGGATGAGAGAGGGAGGGAGGGGGGGATGAGAGAGGGAGGGAGGGGGGGATGAAAGAGGTAGGGAGGGGGGGATGAGAGAGGGAGGGAGTGGGGGGATGTGAGGGAGGGGGGGATGAGAGGGAGGGAGGGAGGGGGGATGAGAGAAGGAGGGAGGGGGGGATGAGAGGGAGAGAGGGAGGGGGGATGACAGAGAGAGGGGGATGAGAGTGGGGGGGGGGGGTGAGAGAGAGAGAGGGGGGGGGATGAGAGCGAGGGGGGGGATGAGAGGAGGGAGGGGGGTAGAGAGAGAGGGAGGTGGGGGATGAGAGAGAGGGAGTGGGGGATGAGAGCGAGGGGGGGGATGAGAGAGGGAGGGAGGGAGGGGGGGGGAATGAGAGGGAGGGAGGGAGGGGGGGGATGAGAGGGAGGGAGGGGGAATGAGAGAGGGAGAGAGGGGGGGATGAGAGAGGGAGAGAGGGGGGGATGAGAGAGGGAGGGAGGGGGTGATGAGAGAGGGAGGGAGGGGGGGGATGAGAGGGGGAGAATGAGAGGGAGGGGGGGATGAGAGAGAGGGAGGGGCGGAGGAGAGAGAGAGGGAGGGGGCGGAGGAGAGAGGGAGGGAGGGGGGGATGAGAGAGGGAGGGAGGGGGGGGATGAGAGGGGGAGAATGAGAGGGAGGGGGGGGATGAGAGGGAGGGTGGGGATGAGAGGGAGGGTGGGGATGAGAGGGAGGGAGGGAGGGGGGGATGAGAGAGGGAGGGAGGGAGGGGGGATGAGAGAGGGAGGGAGGGAGGGGGGGATGAGAGAGGGAGGGAGGGAGGGGGGGATGAGAGAGAGAGGGAGGGGGGGGATGAGAGGGAGGGGGGGATGAGAGGGAGGGGGGGGATGAGAGGGAGGGGGGATGAGAGGGAGGGGGGGGATGAGAGGGCAGGAGGGAGGGGGGGATGAGAGAGGGAGTGAGAGGGGGATGAGAGGGGGGAATGAGAGGGAGAGAGAGAGAGGGGGGATGAGAGAGAGAGAGAGAGAGAGGGGGGATGAGAGAGAGGGAGGGGGGGATGAGAGAGAGGGAGGGGGGGATGAGAGAGAGAGGGGGGGATGAGAGAGAGAGAGGGGGGGATGAGAGAGAGGGAGGGGGGGATGAGAGAGAGGGAGGGGGGGATGAGAGAGAGAGGGGGGGATGAGAGAGAGAGAGGGGGGGATGAGAGAGAGGGAGGGGGGGATGAGAGAGAGGGAGGGGGGATGAGAGAGAGGGAGGGGGGGATGAGAGAGAGGGAGGGGGGGATGAGAGAGAGGGAGGGGGGGATGAGAGAGAGAGGGAGGGGGGGATGAGAGAGAGAGAGAGGGAGGGGGGGATGAGAGAGAGAGAGAGGGAGGGGGGGATGAGAGAGAGAGAGAGGGAGGGGGGGATGAGAGAGAGAGAGAGGGAAGGGGGGGGGAGAGAGAGGGAGGGGGGGGGATGAGAGAGGGAGGGGTGGGGGATGAGAGAGGGGGGGGGATGAGAGGGAGGGAGGGGATGAGAGGGAGGGGGGGATGAGAGAGGGAGGGAGGGGGGGATGAGAGAGAGAGGGAGGGGGGGGATGAGAGAGAGAGAGAGACAGAGGGAGGGGGGTGATGAGAGAGGGAGGGGTGGGGGATGAGAGAGGGGGGGGGATGAGAGGGAGGGAGGGGATGAGAGGGAGGGAGGGGATGAGAGGGAGGGAGGGGATGAGAGGGAGGGGGGGATGAGGGAGGGAGGGAGGGATTAAAGAGGTAGGGAGGGGGGGATGAGAGAGGGAGGGAGTGGGGGGATGAGAGGGAGGGGGGGATGAGAGGGAGGGGGGGGATGAGAGGGAGGGAGGGAGGGGGGATGAGAGAAGGAGGGGGGGGGGATGAGAGGGGGGGGAATGAGAGGGAGAGAGGGGGAATGAGAGAGGGAGGGGGGGGATGAGAGAGAGGGAGGGGGGGGATGAGAGAGTGGGAGGGGGGGATGTGAGAGAGGGAGGGGGGGATGAGAGAGAGGGAGGGGGGGATGAGAGAGAGGGAGGGGGGGATGAGAGAGAGGGAGGGGGGGATGAGAGAGAGGGAGGGGGGGATGAGAGAGAGGGAGGGGGGGATGAGAGAGAGGGAGGGTGGGATGAGAGAGAGGGAGGGGGGGATGAGAGAGAGGGAGGGGGGATGAGAGAGAGGGAGGGGGGGATGAGAGAGAGGGAGGGGGGTTGAGAGAGAGGGAGGGGGGATGAGAGGGAGGGGGGGATGAGAGGGAGGGGGATGAGAGAGAGATGGAGGGGGGGATGAGAGAGAGGGAGGGGGGGATGAGAGAGAGGGAGGGGGGGGTAGAGAGAGTGGGGGGGGATGAGAGAGAGAGAGGGGGGGGGATGAGAGAGAGGGAGGGGGGGGATGAGAGTGAGGGTGGGGGGGGATGAGAGAGAGGGAGGGGGGGATGAGAGAGAGGGAGGGGGGGATGAGAGAGAGGGAGGGGGGGATGAGAGAGAGGGAGGGTGGGATGAGAGAGAGGGAGGGGGGGATGAGAGAGAGGGAGGGGGGATGAGAGAGAGGGAGGGGGGGATGAGAGAGAGGGAGGGGGGGATGAGAGAGAGGGAGGGGGGATGAGAGGGAGGGGGGGATGAGAGGGAGGGGGATGAGAGTGAGATGGAGGGGGGGATGAGAGAGAGGGAGGGGGGGATGAGAGAGAGGGAGGGGGGGGGTAGAGAGAGAGGGGGGGGATGAGAGAGAGAGAGGGGGGGGGATGAGAGAGAGGGAGGGGGGGATGAGAGTGAGGGAGGGGGGGGATGAGAGAGAGGGAGGGGAGGGATGAGAGAGAGGGAGGGGAGGGATGAGAGAGAGGGTGTGGGGGATGAGAGAGAGGTAGTGGGGGATGAGAGCGAGGGGGGGGATGAGAGAGAGAGTGGGGGGATGAGAGAGGGAGGGAGGGGGGGGGATGAGAGGGAGGGAGGGGGGGGATGAGAGGGAGGGAGGGAGGGGGAATGAGAGAGAGTGGGTGAATGAGGGAGGGAGGGAGGGGGGGATGAGAGAGGGAGGGAGGGGGGGATGAGAGGATGAGGAGGGAGGGGGGGATGAGAGAGGGAGGGAGGGGGGATGAGAGAGGGAGGGAGGGGGGAATGAGAGAGAGGGAGGGAGGGGGCGGAGGAGAGAGAGAGGGAGGGGGCGGAGGAGAGAGAGAGGGAGGGGGCGGAGGAGAGAGAGAGGGAGGGGGCGGAGGAGAGAGAGAGGGAGGGGGGGGATGAGAGAGGGAGGGGGGGGATGAGAGGGAGGGGGGGGGATGAGAGGGAGTGGGGGGATGAGAGGGAGGGTGGGGATGAGAGGGAGGGAGGGAGGGAGGGTGGGGATGAGAGGGAGGGAGGGAGGGGGGGATGAGCGAGGGAGGGAGGGAGGGGGGGGATGAGAGAGGGAGGGAGGGAGGGGGGGATGAGAGAGGGAGGGAGGGAGGGGGGGATGAGAGAGGGAGGGAGGGAGGGGGGGGATGAGAGAGGGAGGGAGGGAGGGCGGGGATGAGAGAGGGAGGGAGGGGGGGGTTGAGGGAGGGAGGGGGGGGTTGAGGGAGGGAGGGGGGGATGAGAGGGAGGGGGGGATGAGAGGGAGGGGGGGGATGAGAGGGCAGGAGGGAGGGGGGGATGAGGGGGGGGAATGAGAGGGAGAGAGAGAGAGGGGGGATGAGAGAGAGAGAGGGGGAGATGAGAGAGAGGGAGGGGGGGATGAGAGAGAGTGAGGGGGTGATGAGAGTGAGGGGGTATGAGAGGGAGGGGGGATGAGAGAGAGAGGGGGGGGATGAAAGAGAGAAGGAGGGAGGGGGGGGATGAGAGGGAGGGGGGGGAAGAGAGGGAGGGGAGGATAAGAGGGAGGGGGGATGAGAGGGAGGGGGGGATGAGAGAGAGGGAGGGGGGAATGAGAGGGAGGGAGGGGGGGATTAAGGGGAGGGAGGGGGGGGATGAGAGAGAGGGAGGGGGGGAATGAGAGAGAGGGAGGGGGGGGAATGAGAGAGAGGGAGGGGGGGATGAGAGGGAGGGAGGGGGAATGAGAGAGAGAGAGGGGGGGAGAGAGAGAGAGGGGGGGATGAGAGAGGGAGGGCGGGGGGGGATGAGAGGGGGAGAATGAGAGGGAGGGGGGGGGATGAGAGAGAGGGAGGGGGGGATGAGAGAGAGGGAGGGAGGGGGCGGATGAGAGAGAGAGGGAGGGAGGGGGGGATGAGAGAGGGAGGGGGGGGATGAGAGAGGGAGGGAGGGGGGGGATGAGAGAGGGAGGGGGGGGATGAGAGAGGGAGGGAGGGGGGGATGAGAGGGAGGGGGGGATGAGAGGGAGGGGAGGGAGGGGGGAGGATGAGAGGGAGGGGGGGGGTGAGAGGGAGGGAGGGAGGGGGGGATGAGAGGGGGGGAATGAGAGGGAGAGAGGGGGGGAGAGAGAGAGAGAGGGGGGGGGATGAGAGAGGGAGGGAGGGGGGGGATGAGAGAGGGAGGGAGGGGGGGGATGAGAGAGAGGGAGGGGGGGATGAGAGAGGGAGGGGGGGATGAGAGAGGAAGGGGGGGGATGAGAGAGGAAGGGGGGGGGGGATGAGAGAGGGAGGGAGGGGGGATGAGAGGGAGGGGGGGAGGGGGGATGAGAGAGAGAGGGGGATGAGAGAGAGGGGGGGCTGAGAGAGAGGGAGGGGGGTATAAGAGAGAGGGGGGCTGAGAGAGAGGGGGGGCTGAGAGAGAGGGAGGGGGGTATGAGAGAGAGGGAGGGGGGTATGAGAGAGAGGGAGGGGGGTATGAGAGAGAGGGAGGGGGGGGATGAGAGAGAGGGAGGGGGGGATGAGAGAGAGAGGGAGGGGGGGATGAGAGAGGGAGGGGGGATGAGAGAGGAAGGGGGGGGATGAGAGAGGAAGGGGGGGGATGAGAGAGGAAGGGGGGGATGAGAGAGGGAGGGGGGGGATGAGAGAGGGAGGGGGGGGATGAGAGGGGGGGGGGATGAGAGGGAGGGAGGGAGGGGGGGATGAGAGGGAGGGAGGGAGGGGGGGATGAGAGGGAGGGAGGGAGGGGGGGATGAGAGAGGGAGGGAGGGGGGATGTGAGGGAGGGGGGGATGAGAGGGAGGGGGGGATGAGAGGGAGGGAGGGGGGATGAGAGTGAGAGGGGGATGAGAGTGGGGGGGGATGAGTGAGAGAGAGAGAGAGAGAGGGGGGGGGATGAGAGAGGGAGGAAGGGAGGGGGGGGATGAGAGGGAGGGAGGGGGGGCTGAGAGAGAGGGAGGGGGGTATGAGAGAGAGGGAGGGGGGGATGAGAGAGAGGGAGGGGGGGGATGAGAGGGAGGGGGGATGAGTGAGAGAGAGAGAGAGAGAGGGGGGGGGGATGAGAGAGGGAGGAAGGGAGGGGGGGGATGAGAGGGAGGGAGGGGGAAAGAGGGAGGGAGGGGGAATGAGAGAGGGAGGGGGAGATGAGAAAGAGGGAGGGGGGGAGAGAGAGATGGAGGGGGGGGTTGAGAGAGAGGGAGGGGGTGATGAGAGGGGGGGGATGAGAGAGAGGGAGGGGGGGATGAGAGAGGGAGGGGGGGGATGAGAGAGGGAGGGAGGGGGGGGATGAGAGAGAGGGAGGGGGGGATGAGAGAGGGAGGGGGGGATGAGAGAGAGGGAAGGGGGTTGAGAGAGAGGGAGGGGGGGATGAGAGAGAGGGAGGGGGGGATGAGAGAGAGGGAGGGGGGGATGAGAGAGGGAGGGGGGGATGAGAGAGAGGGAAGGGGGTTGAGAGAGAGGGAGGGGGGGATGAGAGAGAGGGAGGGGGGGGATGAGAGAGAGGGAGGGGGGGATGAGAGAGAGGGAGGGGGGGATGAGAGAGAGGGAGGGGGGGATGAGAGAGAGGGAGGGGGGTTGAGAGAGAGGGAGGGGGGTTGAGAGAGAGGGAGGGGGGGATGAGAGAGAGGGAGGGGGGGATGAGAGAGAGAGGGAGGGGGGATGAGAGAGAGGGAGGGGGGGGATGAGAGGGAGGGTTGGATGAGAGGGAGGGGGGATGAGAGAGAGAGAGAGAGAGAGAGGGGGGATGAGAGATGGAGGGAGGGAAGGGGGTATGAGAGGAGGGAGGGGGAAAGAGGGAGGGAGGGGGAAGAGGGAGGGAGGGGGAGAGAGAGAGGGAGGGGGGAGAGAGAGAGGGAGGGGGGATGAGAGGGAGGGAGGGGGGGATGAGAGAGAGGGAGGGGGGGATGAGAGAGGGAGGGAGGGGGGGAGAGAGAGAGAGGGGGGGATGAGAGAGGGAGGGAGGGGGGGGATGAGAGGGGGGAGAATGAGAGGGAGGGGGGGATGAGAGAGAGAGAGGGAGGGGGGGATGAGAGAGAGAGAGGAGGGGGGGATGAGAGGGAGGGGGGGATGAGAGGGAGGGGGGGATGAGAGCGAGGGAGGAGGGGATGAGAGAGAGGGAGGGGGGGTATGAGAGAGAGGGAGGGGGGTATGAGAGAGAGGGAGGGGGGTATGAGAGAGAGGGAGGGGGGGATGAGAGAGAGGGAGGGGGGGATGAGAGAGAGGGAGGGGGGGATGAGAGAGAGGGAGGGGGGGATGAGAGAGAGGGAGGGGGGGATGAGAGGGAGGGGGGGATGAGAGAGAGGGAGGGGGGATGTGAGAGAGGGAGGGGGGATGTGAGAGAGGGGGGATGGGAGAGAGGGAGGGGGGGGATGAGAAAGAGGGAGGGGGGATGAGAAAGAGGGAGGGGGGGATGAGAGAGAGGGATGGGGGGATGGGAGAGAGGGAGGGGGGGATGAGAGAGAGAGGGGGGGATAAGAGAGAGGGAGGGGGTGCTGAGAGAGAGGGAGGGGGGGATGAGAGAGAGGGAGGGGGGGATGAGAGAGAGGGAGGGGGGGATGAGAGAGAGGGGGGGATGAGAGGGAGGGGGGATGAGAGAGAGAGAGGGGGGGATGAGAGAGAGGGAGGGGGGGATGAGAGAGAGGGAGGGGGGGATGAGAGAGAGGGGGGGATGAGAGGGAGGGGGGGATGAGAGAGAGGGGGGGATGAGAGGGAGGGGGGGATGAGAGAGAGGGAGGGGGGGATGAGAGAGAGAGGGAGGGGGGGATGAGAGGGAGGGGGGGATGAGAGGGAGGGGGGGATGAGAGGGAGGGGGGGATGGGAGGGGGGGATGAGAGAGAGAGAGGGGGGGATGAGAGAGAGGGAGGGGGGGATGAGAGAGAGGGGGGGATGAGAGGGAGGGGGGGATGAGAGAGAGGGGGGGATGAGAGGGAGGGGGGGATGAGAGAGAGGGAGGGGGGGATGAGAGAGAGGGAGGGGGGGATGAGAGAGAGGGAGGGGGGGATGAGAGAGAGGGAGGGGGGGATGAGAGAGAGGGAGGGGGGGATGAGAGAGAGGGGGGGATGAGAGGGAGGGGGGGATGAGAGAGAGGGGGGGATGAGAGGGAGGGGGGGGATGAGAGAGAGGGAGGGGGGGATGAGAGAGAGAGGGAGGGGGGGATGAGAGGGAGGGGGGGATGAGAGGGAGGTGGGGATGAGAGGGAGGGGGGGATGGGAGGGGGGGATGAGAGAGAGAGAGGGGGGATGAGAGAGGGAAGGTGGGAGGGGGGGATGAGAGGGAGGGAGGGGGAATGAGAGAGAGAGAGGGGGGATGAGAGAGGGAGTGAGGGGGGGGGCTGAGAGAGGGAGGGAGGGGGGGGGATGAGAGGGGGATAATGAGAGGGAGGGGGGGCTGAGAGAGAGAGAGGGAGGGGTGATGAGAGAGAGAGGGAGGGGGGGATGAGAGAGAGAGGGAGGGGGGGATGAGAGAGAGAGGGAGGGGGGGATGAGAGAGAGGGAGGGGGGGATGAGAGAGAGGGATGGGGGGATGGGAGAGAGGGAGGGGGGGATGAGAGAGAGGGAGGGGGGTTGAGAGAGAGGGATGGGGGATGAGAGAGAGAGGGGGGGAAGAGAGAGGGAGGGGGTGCTGAGAGAGAGGGAGGGGGGGGATGAGAGAGAGGGAGGGGGGGATGAGAGAGAGGGAGGGGGGGATGAGAGAGAGGGAGGGGGGGATGAGAGAGAGGGGGGGATGAGAGGGAGGGGGGGATGAGAGAGAGAGAGAGAGAGAGAGGGGATGAGAGAGGGAGGGAGGGGGGGATGGAGAGAGAGAGAGGGAGGGGGGGATGAGAGAGAGAGGGAGGGGGGGATGAGAGGGAGGGGGGGATGAGAGGGAGGGGGGGATGAGAGGGAGGGGGGGATGGGAGGGGGGGATGAGAGAGAGAGAGGGGGGATGAGAGAGGGAAGGTGGGAGGGGGGGATGAGAGGGAGGGAGAGGGATGGAGAGAGAGAGAGGGGGGATGAGAGAGGGAGTGAGGGGGGGGCTGAGAGAGGGAGGGAGGGGGGGATGAGAGGGGGATAATGAGAGGGAGGGGGGGCTGAGAGAGAGAGAGGGAGGGGGGATGAGAGAGAGAGGGAGGGGGGGATGAGAGAGAGAGGGAGGGGGGGATGAGAGAGAGAGGGAGGGGGGGATGAGAGAGAGAGGGAGGGGGGGATGAGAGAGAGAGGGAGGGGGGGATGAGAGAGAGAGGGTGGGGGGGATGAGAGAGAGAGGGAGGGGGGGATGAGAGAGAGAGGGAGGGGGGGATGAGAGAGAGAGGGAGGGGGGGATGAGAGAGAGAGGGAGGGGGGGATGAGAGAGAGAGGGAGGGGGGGATGAGAGAGAGAGGGAGGGGGGGATGAGAGGGAGGGGGGGATGAGAGGGAGGGGGGGATGAGAGGGAGGGGGGGATGAGAGGGAGGGGGGGATGAGAGGGAGGGGGGGATGAGAGGGAGGGGGGGATGAGAGGGAGGGGGGGATGAGAGGGAGGGGGGATGAGAAAGGGAGGGGGGGATGAGAGAGGGAGGGGGGATGAGAGAGGGAGGGGGGGGATGAGAGAGAGGGGGGGGATGAGAGGGAGTGGGGGGATGAGAGGGAGTGGGGGGATGAGAGAGAGAAGGAGGGAGGGGGGGGATGTGAGGGAGGGGGGGGATGAGAGGGAGGGGGGGATGAGAGGGAGGGGGGGGGAAAGAGGGAGGGAGGGGGGGATGTGAGGGAGGGGGGGGATGAGAGGGAGGGGGCGGATGAGAGGGAGGGAGGGGGAAAGAGGGAGGGAGGGGGGGATGTGAGAGAGGGAGGGGGTGAGAGAGAGAGGGAGGGGGGGATGAGAGGGAGGGGGGGATGAGAGGGAGGGGGGGATGAGAGGGAGGGGGGGATGGGAGGGGGGGATGAGAGAGAGAGAGGGGGGATGAGAGAGGGAAGGTGGGAGGGGGGGATGAGAGGGAGGGAGAGGGAATGAGAGAGAGAGAGGGGGGATGAGAGAGGGAGTGAGGGGGGGGCTGAGAGAGGGAGGGAGGGGGGGATGAGAGGGGGATAATGAGAGGGAGGGGGGGCTGAGAGAGAGAGGGAGGGGGGATGAGAGAGAGAGGGAGGGGGGGATGAGAGAGAGAGGGAGGGGGGATGAGAGAGAGAGGGAGGGGGGGATGAGAGAGAGAGGGAGGGGGGGATGAGAGAGAGA
>NW_027139814.1:0-70000 GCF_035084215.1 Heptranchias perlo | reverse complement strand
GAGGGGATGGGTAAGGGAGGGGAGGGGAGGGAGAGGGGAAGGGAGGGAGGGGAGGGGGGAGAGAGAGGGGAGGGGAGGGGGGAGAGAGAGGGGAGGGGAGGGGGAGAGAGAGGGGAGCAAGGGGGAGAGAGAGGGGAGCGAGGGGGAGAGAGAGGGGAGGGGTAAGGGAGGGGAGGGGGAAGAGGGAGGGGGAGAGAGGGGGAAGGGAGGGGGAGGGCGAAGGGGGAAGGGAGGGGGAGAGAGAGGGGAGGGCGAAGGGAGGGGGGAGAGAGAGGGGAAGGGGGAGAGAGAGGGGAGGGAGGGGGAGAGAGAGGGGAGGGAGAGGGGAGGGAGGGGGGAGAGAGAGGGGAGGGAGGGGGGAGACAGAGGGGAGGGAGGGGGGAGAGAGAGGGGAGGGAGGGGGGAGAGAGAGGGAAGGGAGGGGGGAGAGAGAGAGAGGGGAGGGAGGGGGGAGAGAGAGAGAGGGGAGGGAGGGGGGAGAGAGGAGAGAGAGAGAGAGGGGAGGGAGGGGGGGAAAGAGAGGGGAGGGAGGGGGGAGAGAGAGGGGAGGGAGGGGGGAGAGAGAGAGAGGGGAGGGAGGGGGGAGAGAGAGAGGGGGGAGAGAGAGAGAGAGAGGGGAGGGAGGGGGAGGGGGAAGCAAGAGGGGAGGGAGGGGGAGGGGGAAGCAAGGGGGAAGGGAGGGGAGGGGGAAAGGTGGTGGGGGGAAGGTAGAGGGGAGGGGGGAGGAGGTGGGGGGAAGGGAGGGAGAGAGGGAGGTGGGGGGGATGGGAGGGGGGAAGGTAGAGGGTAGGGGGGAAGGTAGAGGGGGAGTGGGGGGGCGAGGGTGAAGAGGGGGTGTGGGGTGTGGAGGGGGCAGTGGGGAGGAGAGGGGGGTGGGGAGGGGGTGGGGGGAAAGGGGAGGGGGTGGGGGGAAGGGGAGGGGGTGGGGGAAGGGGAGGAGGGTGGAGAGAGGAGAGGGGGAAGGGAGAGAGGGGGAAGGGAGAGAGGGGGAAGGGAGAGAGGGGGAAGGGGGGAGAGAGAGGGAAGGGAGGGGAGAGAGAGGGGAGAGGGGGAAGAGAGGGGGAGGGGAGGGGGAGAGCAAGGGGAGGGGGAAGGGAGGGTGGAGAGGGGAGGGGGAAGGGGAAGGGAGTGTGGGCGAGAGAGGGGAGGGAGGGGGAGAGAGAGGGAAGGGAAGGGGAGAGAGAGGGGAGGGAGAGTGGAGGGGAGGGTGAGGGAGAGGGAGGGGAGGGAGAAGGGAGGGGGAAGGGAGGGGGAGGGCGAAGGGGGAAGGGAGGGGGAGAGAGAGAGGGGGAGGGGGAGAGAGAGGGGAGGGAGGGGAGAGAGGGGGGGAGGGGGGAAGCAAAGGGGAGGGGAGAGGGAGGGGAGGGGGAAAGGAGGTGGGGGGATGGTAGAGGGGAGGGGGGGAGGAGGTGGGGGAAGGGAGGTAGGTGGGGGGAAGGGAGGGAGAGAGGGAGGTGGGGGAAGAGAGGGGGGATGGGAGGGGGGAAGGTCGAGGGGATGGGGAAGGGAGGTGGGGGGAAGGTAGAGGGGGTGTGGGGGGAAGGGAGAGTGGGGGGAAGGTAGAGGGGGTGTGGGGGGAAGGGAGAGTGAGGGGGTGTGGGGTGGGGAGGGGGTGGGGAGGAGAGGGGGAAGGGGAGGAGGTGGGGGAAGAGGAGGGGGTGGGGTGGGGGAAGGGGAGGAGGGTGGGGGGAGAGAGGGGAGGGTGAAGGGGAAAGGAGGGTGGGGGGAGAGAGGGGAGGGGGAGAGAGGGGAGGGGGAGAGAAGGGAGGGGGGAAGGAGGGGAAAGGAGGACAGGGGGTGAGGGGGAGAGGAGGGTGACGGGGAGAGGAGGGTTGGGGGGAGGGGGAGGGGAAAGGAGGGAGGGGGAAGTAGGGTGGGGGGGGGGGAGAGAGAGGGGGAGGGGGAAAGGAGGGTTGGGGGAGGGGAAGGGAGGTGGGGGGAGGGGAAGGGAGAAGGGGGAAGGGAGGGGAGGGGGAAGGTAGAGGGGGTGGGGAAGGGACGGGGAGGAGAGGGAAGTGGGAGGGGAAAGGGGAGGCGGAAGGAGGAGAGGGAGAGGGGGAAGGGAAGGGGGGAGGGGGGGTTGGGGGGGAAGGGATGGAGAGAGAGAGAGGGGAGGGGGAAGGGAGGTGAGGAGGGGTGTTGGGGGCGGGAGGGAGACAGAGAGGTGTGGGCGAAGGGGGGTGTGTGTGGAGAGGGGGGGGATGTGTGGGGGAGGGGGGATGTGTCGGGGGAGGGGGGGTGTGTGGAGGGAGGGGGTGTGTGGAGAGGGAGAGAGGTTGAGAGAGAAGAGTGTGTGTCGGTGGGTGGGCGGCCTGGTGTTTGGGGCGGGGGATTGTGGCGAGCCTGTCGGGGGCTGAGGGGGAGGGGAGGGGGGTGGGGGGGGAGGGGAGGGAGGGGGGTGGTGGGGGGGAGGGGAGGGAGGGGGGAGGGGAGGGAGGGGGGTGGTGGGGGGGAGGGGAGGGAGGGGGGGTGGTGGGGGGAGGGGAGGGAGGGGGTTGGTGGGGGGAGGGGAGGGAGGGGGGTGGTGGGGGGAGGGGAGGGAGGGGGGTGGTGGGGGGTGGTGGGGGGAGGGGAGGGAGGGGGGAGGGGAGGGAGGGGGGTGGTGGGGGGAGGGGAGGGAGGGGGGTGGTGGGGGGGAGGGGAGGGAGGGGGGGGAGGGGGGTGGTGGGGGGTGGTGGGGGGAGGGGAGGGAGGGGGTGGTGGGGGGAGGGGGTGGTGGGGGGAGGGGAGGGGTGTTGGGGGGGAGGGGAGGGGAGGGGGTGGGGGGGGAGGGGAGGGAGGTTGGGGGGGGGAGGGGGGGACCGGTAGCTCAGAGTCACGCTTTCGGACAGAGCGTGGGTGTTCAGCAAATCCATCACCCAATCTGTGTTGAGTCTCCTGATGTCTGTGATTATCCACCTTGTTTGCTGCATTTCTGAGTTTTGTGTCATCAGCAAATTTTCAAGTCTTGGTTGATCTCACATCTGATTACCCTAAAATGTTGAGAGTAAAAACAAACATATTGACGCCCAAACGGGGACCGAGTGTTCAGATCAACCGAGATTTTAGCTGGATTGAGTTGATCAGGATGTTAAGTACAGCTCCGGGAGCTTGTAACAGTTTTGGAAACTGAGGAACAGTGTTTTCAGCTTATAAGGTTCAAGGAGCCAGAATCAGGACAAACTCCCAAGAGAGCAGAACTAATCTGGGGACACAAAGCCGATGTAACCCTTGCTACTTGTTTTGTTAAGTAACTATCAATGATTTAAGAACATAAGAGATAGGAGCAGGAGTAGGCCATACGGCCCCTCAAGTCTGCTCCGCCATTCAACAAGATCATGGCTGATCTTCGACCTCAACTCCACTTTCCCGCCTGATCCCCATATCCCTTGATTCCCCTGGACTCCAAAAATGTATTTATCTCGGCCTTGAATATATTCACTGACTCCGCGTCCACAGCCCTCTGGGGTCGAGAATTCAAAGATTCCCAACCCCCTGCGTGAAGAAATTCCTCCTCATCTCAGTCTTGAATGGCCAACCCCTTTTCCTGCGACTATGCCCCCTAGTTCTAGACTCTCCAGCCAGGGGAAACAACCTCTTAGCATCTACCTTGTCAAGCCCCCTCATAATCTTATATGTTTCATTGAGATCACCCCTCATTTTTCTAAACTCCAGAGAGTATAGGCCCATTCTACTCAACCTCTCCTCATAAGACAACCCTCTCATCCCATGAATCAATCTAGTGAACCTTCATTGCACCGCCTCCAAGGCAAGTATATCCTTCCTTAGATAAGGAGACCAAAACTGTACGTAGTACTCCGGATGAGGTCTCACTAAAGCCCTGTACAACTGTAGTCAGACTTCCTTACTCACGTACTTTAACCCTCTTGCAATAAAGGCCAACATACCATTTGCCTTCCTAATTGCTTGCTGTGCTGGCATACTAACTTTTTGTGTTTCTTGTACGATGACACCCAAGTCTCTCTGAACACCAACATTTAATAGTTTCTCACCATTTAAAAAATATTCTGTTTTTCTATTCTTCCTACCAAAGTGAATAACCTCACATTTCCCCACATTATACTCCATCTGCTACCTTCTCACCCACTTACTTAACCTGTCTATATCCTTTTGCAGACTCTTTGTGTCCTCCTCACAGCTTACTTTCCCACCTAGCTTTGTATCACCAGCAAACTTGGATACATTGCACTCGGTCCCTTCATCTCAGTCAATAATATAGATTGTAGATGGTGGAAAGGCTTTGGGGAGTCACGAGGTGAGTCACTCGCCGCAGAATACCCAGCCTCTGACCAGCTCTTGTAGCCACAGTATTGATATGGCTGGTCCAGTTAAGTTTCTGGTCAATGGTGACCCCCAGGATGTTGATGGTGGGGGATTCGGCGATGGTAATGCCATTGAATGTTAAGGGGAGGTGGTTAGAACCATCAAAAAGATACAGCACAGAAGGGGGCCATTCGGCCCATCGTGTCTGCACCGGCTCAAAGAACAACCAAGTGCCCATTCTAATCCCACCTTCCAGCACCCGGTCTGTAGCCCTGCAGCTTACAGCACTTTAGGTGCAGGACCAGGTATTTTTAAAAAGAGTTGAGGGTCCCTGCCTCTACCACCAATTCGGGCAGTGAGTTCCATACACCCACCACCTTCTGGGTAAAAAAGTTTTCCTCATGTCCCCTCTAATCCTTCCGCCAATCAGCTTAAATCTATGTCCTCTGGTTCTTGAACTCTCCGCTAGGGGAAACAGATACTTCCTGTCGACTCTATCTGGGCCCCTCATAATTTTGTACACCTCAATCAAGTCTCCCCTCAGCCTCCTCTGCTCCAAGGAAAACAACCCCAGCCTATCCAATCTCTTCTCGTAGCTGCAATTTTCAAGCCCTGGCAACATTCTTGTAAATCTTCTCTGCACTCTCTCCACAGCAATTACGTCCTTCCTGTAATGTGGTGACCAGAACTGCGCACAATACTCCAGCTGTGGCTTTTCCAGCGTCTTATACAGTTCCATTATTACATCCTTGCTTTTGTAGTCTATACCTCGGCTAATAACGGAGAGCATTCCGTATGCCTTCTTCACAACCTTATCGAACTGTACTACCACCTTCAGGGACCTGTGCACATGCACTCCAAGGCCTCTCTCTTCCTCTATCCCGCTCAATATATTCCCATTTACTGCGTATTCTCTTTTACTGTTTGCCCTCCCTAAGTGCATTACCTCACACTTCTCCGGGTTGAACTCCATTTGCCACTTTTCCGCCCACTCCACCAACCCATTGATATCTTCTTGGAATCTACAGCTGTCCTCTTCACTATCAACTACACGGCCAATTTTTGTGTCATCTACAAATTTGCCAATCATGCCCCCTACATTCAAGTCCAAATCATTAATATATACCACAAACAGCAAGGGACCCCAACACTGAGCCCTGTGGCACACCACTGGAAACGGATTTCCATTCGCAAAGACATCCATCGACTTTTACCCTTTGTTTCCTGTTACTGAGCCAATTTTGGATCCAATTTGTCACATTTCACTGTATCCCATGGGCTTTTACCTTTCTGACCAATCTGCCATGTGGGACCTTGTCAAATGTCTTACTAAAATCCACATAGACAACATCCACTGCACTACCCTCATCAATCCTCCTTGTCACTTCCTCAAAGAATTCAATCAGATTTGTAAGGCATGACCTTCCCTGAACAAATCCATGCTGACTATCCCTGATTAAACCATGCCTTTCCAAGTGACAGTTTATCCTATCTCTCAGTTTTGATTCTAATAGTTTGCCCACCACCGAGGTAAGACTGACCGGCCTATAATTGTTCAGCCTTTCCCTCGTACCCTTCTTAAACAATGGTACTACGTTTGCAGTCTTCCAGTCCTCCGGTACCTCCCCTGTATCTAGTGAGGATTGGAAAATGATCCTCAGACCATCCGTTATTTCCTCCCTGGCTTCCTTCAATAGCCTAGGAAACAATCCATCCGGCCCTGGTGACTTATCAACTTTCAAGGATTCCAGTCCCTCTAGTATTTCCTCTCTCGTAATGTTTACCTTATCCAATATTTCACACCTCTCCTCTTTAACTCCTACATCCGGATCATCCCTTTCCTTTGTGAATATGGAGACAAAATATTCATTTAAACCCTACCCACATCCTCTGTTTCTACACACAAGTTACTTTTATCCCCTGATAGGTCCCACCTTTCCTTTGCTATCCTCTTGTTCTTAATGTACTGATGTTTTCTTTAATCTTACTGGCTAATATTTGTTCATGCGCTCTCTTTGCTTTCCTTATTTCCTTTTTTACGTCATCTCTGTACTTTCTATAATCCTCTTGGCTTTCTGCAGTATTTAGTGTTCTGTGACAGTCATAAGCTTTCTTTTTCTGCTTTATTTTGCCCCGTATACTTCTAGATGACCAGGTGGCTCTAAATTTGGCAGTGCCACCCTTTTTCTTTGAGGGGACATGTCTGCATTGTACCCGTAGAATTTCACTTTTTAGTGCCTCCCACTGGCTCGCCACTGATTTCTCCTCAAGTAGTTGTGTCCAGTCCACTTCTGCCAAATCACCTCTTAGTTCTGTAAAATTTGTCTTCCCCCAATTTAAAATGTTTACTCCTGATTTAACTCTGCCCTTTTCCATAATAATGCTGAAACTAACTGAATTGTGGTCACCATCCCCAATATGATCACCCACTGTCACTTCACCCACTTGCCAATCTTCATTTCCCAGGACTAAATCTAGAATTGCATCCCCTCTTGTTGGGCTTGTCACGTACTGGCTAAAAAAGTTCTCCTGGACACCGATCAAGAATTTTGCTCCCTCTGTGCCCCTCTCATTGTTTGAATCCCAGTTGATGTTAGGGTAGTTGAAATCCCCTACTATTATTGGCCTCTTATTTTTGCACTCAGAAATTTGCCTACATATTTGTTCTTCTATTTTTTTCATTCTTTCGTGGGATGTGGGCATCGCTGGCGAGGCCAGCATTTATTGCCCATCCCTAATTGCCCTTGAGAAGGTGGTGGTGAGCCGCCTTGAGCCACTGCAGTCCGTGTGGTGACGGTTCTCCCACAGTGCTGTTAGGAAGGGAGTTCCAGGATTTTGATCCAGCGATGATGAAGGAACGGCGATATATTTCCATGTCGGGATGGTGTGTGACTTGGAGGGGGACGTGCAGGTGGTGTTGTTCTCATGTGCCTGCTGCTCTTGTCCCCTTCTAGGTGGTAGAGGTCGCGGGTTTGGGAGGTGCTGTCAAGAAGCCTTGGCGAGTTGCTGCAGTGCATCCTGTGGATGGTACACACTGCAGCCACTGTGCGCCGGTGGTGAAGGGAGTGAATGTTTAGGGTGGTGGATGGGGTGCCAATCAAGCGGGCTGCTTAGTCCTAGATGGTGTTGAGCTTCTTGAGTGTTGTTGGAGCTGCACTCATCCAGGCAAGTGGAGAGTATTCCATCACACTCCTGACTTGTGCCTTGTAGATGGTGGAAAGGCTTTGGGGAGTCAGGAGGTGAGTCACTCGCCGCAGAATACCCAGCCTCTGACCAGCTCTTGTAGCCACATTATTTATGTGGCTGGTCCAGTTAAGTTTCTGGTCAATGGTGACTCCCAGGATGTTGATTGTGGGGGATTCGGTGATGGTAATGCCGTTGAATGTCAAGGGGAGGTAGTTAGACTCTCTCTTGGTCATTGCCTGGCACTTGTCTGACGCGAATATTACATGCCACTTATGAGCCCAAGCCTGGATGTTGTCCAGGTCTTGCTCATGTGGGCGTGGACTGCTTCATTACCTGAGGGGTTGCGAATGGAACTGAACACTGCAATCATCAGCGAACATCCCCATTTCTGACCTTATGATGGAGGGAAGGTCATTGATGAAGCAGCTGAAGATGGTTGGGCCTCGGACATTGCCCTGAGGAACTCCTGCAGCAATGTCCTGGGGCTGAGATGATTGGCCTCCAACAACCACTACCAGCTTCCTTTGTGCTAGGTATGACTCCAGCCACTGGAGAGTTTTCCCCCGTCTTAATAATAGATTCCAGCATTTTCCCGACGACCGATGTCAGGCTAACTGGCCTGTAGTTCCCTATTTTCTCTCTCTCTCCCTTCTTGAAGAGCGGGGTTACATTTGCTACCTTTAAGTCTACTGGGACCATTGTAGAATCTAAAGAATTCTGGAAGATCATAACCAATGCATCCACTATCTCTGCAGGTTCCTCTTTTAGAACCCTAGGACATAGGTCATCAGGTCCAGGGGATTTGTTGGCTTTTAGTCCCATTAGTTTGTACAGTATTTTTTCTCTACTGATATTAATTGTTTTAAGTTCCTCACTCTCATTTACCCCTTGGTTCCCCACTATTTCTGGTATGCTTTTTGTGTCTTCTACTGACACTAAAGATGCAAAATATTTGTTTAATGCATCTGCCATTTCCTGATTCCCCATTATAATTTTTCCTGTCTCAGCCTCTAAGGGACCAACGTTTAATTTTGCTACACTCTTCCTTTTTACATACTTGTAGAAGCTCTACAATCTGTTTTTATATTTCCTGCTAGTTTACTTTCATATTCTATTTTCTCCCTTTTTATCAATTTTTTGGTTGCCCTTTGTTGGTTTCTAAAACTCTCCCAATCCCCAGCCTTATTACTCTTCTTGGCAACATTATAGACCTCTTCTTTCAATCTATTACTCTCCTTATCTTCTTTAGTTAGCCACGGGTGGATCACTTTTCCCATGGAGTTTTTATTTCTCAATGGAATATATACTTGTTGAGAATATTGAAATATTTCTTTAAATGTTTGCCATTGCTTTTCAACTGTCAAACCCTTTAACTTAATTTCCCAATCTACCTTTGACAACTCGCCCCTCATACCTATGTAATTGGCTACTCAATGGTAGGTAACTCTGATTACACTTCTGCATGTCCACTAAGTGTTCATGTGCCCAACTTTAACTTTTAAGTTGTGATTTGTAACCATTTATATTATGCCTTTAATGCGGTAAAAACGTCCCCAGGTGCGTTGTGCCAATCAATCGAGCTGAGTCAGGCATCACTAATCCCCAGACCAATGCTGAGAGGTAGAACCCCAGATGGTTCCTTGGTAAGGAGTTCAAGGAGGAAATTAAAGACTCATCTGGTTCCTCAGTGTATATTTCTCAGGATACCGAAACCCAACACTTTTACAATTGTGTACATCAATGATTTGGATACAGGGCTAGAGGAGGGTGTCCAAATTTGCAGATAATACTAAAATAGGAGGCATAGAAAATAAATCTGAGGATCAAAGGAAGCTGCAAGGGGTATTGATAAGATGGTGGAATGGGCAAAAAAGTAGCAGATGGAATTCAATGTCAGTAAATGTGAGGTGGGACATTAAGGTTAAAAAAGTAGTAATTATACTTTGTATGGGGGAAAGTTGGATGATATGGAACAGCAGAGAGATTTTGGGGGTTCGGCTTCACAAGACATTAAAAGCAGCACCTTAAGTGGATAGTCATAAAAAAAGCTAATGGAATACTGGGTTTTATGGCAAGATGTATCCAATATAAAAATCAAGATGTAATGGTGAATCTATATAAAACCTTAGTAAGACCATAACTTGAGTGCTATGTGCAATTTTGGGCTCCACATAGGAACAGGAGGAGACCATTCAGCTCCTCAAGTCTGTTCCACCATTTAATGAGATTATGGCTGATCTGTAGCTCAACTCCATCTACCCACCTCTGCTCCATTTCCATTGATACTCTTACCTGACAAAAATCTATTGATCTCAGTCTTGAAAATTTCAATTGTCCCCCAACATCTACAGCCTTTTGGGGGTGGTGATGTGGGGGGGGGGTGGATTTCCAGATTTCCACTACCCTTTGTGTGAAAAAGTATTTCCTGACATCACACCTAAACGGAGACCTGGCTCAAACAAAGGGAGGAATGGGCACTTAATACTCCAGGCCACAATGTATTCAGGAAGGAAAAAAGGAATGGGGGGAGGGTGGTGGTAGTTGACAGGATGGATCAAAGATACTTTTACAGCACTAGAAAGGGATGATGTAGTTGAGGGTTCAGAGACAGAATCTATTTGGTTAGAATTAAGGAAAAATAGAGGAGCTATTATGCTGCTGGGTGTATACTACAGGCCACCAAATAGTCGAAGGAGATAGAGGCAAATTTTCAGAAAAATTGCAAGAACTTTAAAGTAGTGATAATGGGGGACATCAATTATCCTAATATAGACTGGGAAAATAACAGTGTAAAGGGCAAAGATGGGGTGGAATTTCTGAAATGTGTACAGGAGGACTTTCTTGATCAGTATGTTTCCAGTCCAACAAGGAAGGAAGTAATCCTGGATCTAGTTCTGGGGAATGAAGTGGGGCAAGTGGAGCATGTTTCAGTGGGGGAGCATTTGGGAAACAATGATCACAATATCACAAACAGATAGTTTGTGATAGTGTTATAGTTATTGTGTTAAAATAGTTATGGAAATGGACAAGGAAAAATCAAATGTGAAAATACTCAACTGGAGGAGGACTAATTTCAGTGAGTTGAATGGGGATCTGGTCCAGGTGGATTAGAATCAAAGATTGGCAGGTAAAACAGTAAATGAGCAATGGGAGGTCTTCAAAGAGAAGATAGTTCGGGTACAGACTAGACACATTCCCACGAGGGGGAAAGGAAGAGCATCAAAAGCTACTAGAGTTCCCTGGATCACCTGAAGATATTGAGATTAAAAATGAAACAGAAAAAGGAGGCTTATGATAAATGTCAGGTTCATTATTCAGTGAAGAATCAAGCTGAATACAAAAAGTACAGGGAAGAACTGAAAAAGGAAATAAGGGGCAAAGAGAGTGTATAAGAATAGATTAGTTGGTAATATAAAAGGGAACCCAAAAGTCTTTTATAAACATATAAATAGTGAAAGGGTAGTCAAAGGAAGAGTGGGGCCGATTAGGGACAAAAAAGGAGATCATCTTGTGGAGGCAGAGACCGAGGTGGTAAATGAATACTTTGCTAAAGAAGGCCGATGTCACAGTAAAGGAGGGGGAAGTAGAGAAATTGAATAGGATAAAAATAGATAAAGAGGAGACACTTAAAAGGTTAAACGTAAGGAGTCGCACAACACCAGGTTATAGTCCAACAGCTTTATTTGAAATCACAAGCTTTCGGAGCTTTGCTCCTTCGTCAGGGTGCAGAGGAGATTTACTAGAATGGTACCAGGGATGAGGGACTTCAGTTATGTGGAGAGGCTGGAGTAGCTGGGATTGTTCTCCTTGGAGCAGAGAAGATTAAGGGGAGATTTAATAGAGGTGTCCAAAATCATGAAGGGTTCTGCCACTGGAAACAGTTTCTCCTTATTTACTCTATCAAAACCGTTCATGATTTTGAACACCTCTATCAAATCTCCCCTTAAGTGTCTGGGTTAACCAGTGGGTTCAGGCTCCCTTTCGTGGGATTGAGCTGGTCTGGTTTCATCTCCCTGTGGTTCTGTTGATTCTGGCTCGGTCTCCCTGGGATTGGGTTGGTTTTCACTCCATCTCCTGTGGCTGTGTTGGTTCTTGTTTTGTCTCCCTGTGGTTGGGTTGGTTCTGGTTCCCTTTGCCTGAGTTTTGGTTGGTTCTGCCTCGTTTTCCTTGGGATTGGGCTGGTCTGGTTCCCTCCCCCTGGGTTTGAGTTGGTTCTGCTTACCGCTGCCTGGGGTTGGGATTGGTTCCCTCCCCTCCCCACCGGGTTGGGATTGGTTCCCCCCTCCCCACCGGGTTGGGATTGGTTCCCCCCTCCCCACCGGGTTGGGATTGGTTCCCCCCTCCCCCCCGGGTTGGGATTGGTTCCCCCCTCCCCCCGGGTTGGGATTGGTTCCCTCCTCCCCCCCGGGTTGGGATTGGTTCCCCCCCTCCCCCCTCCCCCCTGGTTGGGATTGGTTCCCCCCCTCGCCCCGGGTTGGGATTGGTTCCCTCCTCCCCCCCCCGGGTTGGGATTGGTTCCCCTCTCCCCCCCCCGGGTTGGGATTGGATCCCCCCCTCCCCCCGGGTTGGGATTGGTTCCCCCCCTCCCCCCTCCCCCCTGGTTGGGATTGGTTCCCCCCCTCGCCCCGGGTTGGGATTGGTTCCCCCCTCCCCCCTCCCCCCGGGTTGGGATTGGTTCCCCCCTCCCCCCTCCCCCCGGGTTGGGATTGGTTCCCCCCTCCCTCCTCCCCCCGGGTTGGGATTGGTTCCCCCCTCCCCCCGGGTTGGGATTGGTTCCCCCCTCCCCCCTCCCCCCGGGTTGGGATTGGTTCCCCCCTCCCCCCTCCCCCCGGGTTGGGATTGGTTCCCCCCCTCCCCCCGGGTTGGGATTGGTTCCCCCCTTCCCCCCCCCCCCCCGGGTTGGGATTGGTTCCCCCCCTCCCCCCGGGTTGGGATTGGTTCCCCCCCTCCCCCCGGGTTGGGATTGGTTCCCCCCCTCCCCCCGGGTTGGGATTGGTTCCCCCCCTCCCCCCGGGTTGGGATTGGTTCCCCCCCTCCCCCCGGGTTGGGATTGGTTCCCCCCTTCCCCTCCCCCCGGGTTGGGATTGGTTCCCCCCCTCCCCCCGGGTTGGGATTGGTTCCCCCCTTCCCCCCCTCCCCCCGGGTTGGGATTGGTTCCCCCCCTCCCCCCGGGTTGGGATTGGTTCCCCCCCTCCCCCCGGGTTGGGATTGGTTCCCCCCCTCCCCCCGGGTTGGGATTGGTTCCCCCCTTCCCCTCCCCCCGGGTTGGGATTGGTTCCCCCCCTCCCCCCGGGTTGGGATTGGTTCCCCCCCTCCCCCCGGGTCGGGATTGGTTTGTTTTCAGCGCTCTCTCTCCTGCTGATTCAGGCTCCCTTCGCCAGGGGGCGAGAGCGGGAGCGCCAGGTCATGTGACCACTGACGTATGACGATCGTCACCGGGTGGCGAACGGGGGGCGGGGCCGGGCCGGGGCCGGGCATGCGCAGTGCCTCGGGCAGGCGCTGGAGCGGAAGCTGCGCCGGGCGGACGGTTGGCCGCGGAGCGGGGTCCGGGTGGAGTCGGTGTGCGGCCGGGCGCTGCCAGTGGTGAAGCCCGGGATGGCTGGAGAGTCGATTCAGGTAGGAGAGGCGGTGTACGGGGCCCGGCGCCCGGCCCTCAGGCGGTGTGTGAGGCCCGGGGTCCGGCCCTCAGGCGCGGCCGGTGGCTGGGCCGGTTATAGGGGGCGTCGGCAGTAGCGCGGCCCGGGGACCTGCTGAAGGAGGAAGATCCGGATCCCATTCCCCTCCCCCGGGGGAAGATCCTCCCCCCGCCCCCCGGGCCCCCCTCTGCCCCGGGCCCTTGTCCAGTGGTGAATGAGCTGCCCCCTCTCCGCTGCTGCTCGTTGTGTGACCCCGCTCTCGCTCTCTCTCTCTCCACTCCCTCGGTCTCTCTCTCTCTCTCGGACCGGGGGCAGCATTCGGTGTCGCTCTGCGATAATTCGCACCCTGCCCCTCTCGGGGTTTCAGTGTTCAGACATTGATTCCTGTTTTTCTCCCTGCCCATCAGTGAGCTTCAGTTTATGTTGATTCGGTTCTGCCCGGGAACACTCATTCTGCTTCTCCCAAATTAGGCTGTGTTTTGTACCAAAAACAGTGTGAATTTTCTTGCTATCTTCAAGAAGCGTTCTTGGATTATTCTAGTTTTTGGACTGGCAGCAATGTGAATGCTGCTACTGCTAAACATGTTTTTAATTTAAAAACAATGAAACTAAAGCAGCTTCCTGTACTGTGATTCTATTATTACTGATGAAAAGAGCTGACTGATCCTTTGGTGTGAACTTACCCATTGTGTGCAAATTGTAAGGAATCCTACAACACCAGGTTATAGTCCAACTGTTTTATTTGAAAATCACAAGCTTTCGGAGGCTTTCTCCTTCGTCAGGTGAGCGAAGGAGAAAGCCTCCGAAAGCTTGTGATTTTCAAATAAAACAGTTGGGACTGTAACCTGGTGTTGTAGGATTCCTTACATTTGTCCACCCCAGTCCATCACCAGCATCTCCACATCATTGTGTGCAAGGCTTTGTAGTGCTATGTGACTTTAGGTTCAACCTTGGTCAAAGGAACTACATTGGGAATGAATGAGATATTCAGGCCAGAAACTTCATGACCAAGTCTTGTGTGACGGAATGGGGTTACCAATCCTCACGTAGCCCACTTAGGCACCATGATAGAAGTAAAAAGTGTGTGAAGTTTGATTAGTCTGTTGAGGTTGATGCCACCCTCTGCTGTGTGCAATGGGCTGCTATATTTGCCTACGTCACAAGAGTGACTGCACTCGACTTTGGCTGGGAAGATCTTAAGGATGTGAACAGTGCTATATAAATACAAGTTCTTAATCACTGTTTAACATTTTACAAGGGATTTTTTTTCCACTGGTAAATCACTGGTGATGAGAGAAATTTGGGGTAATAAAGTTATCACAGTGTAAAGTGGTACAATTTTAATCGGTGTGCAGGAACAGAGAGACCTGGTACAGAAATCTCTGAAGGTGGCCTTTATATCTAGAGGACGAGAATGCAAGGGGGTAGAAGTTATGCTGCAGCTATACAAAACCCTGGTTAGGCCGCACCTGGAGTACTGTGTTCAGTTCTGGGCACCGCACCTTCGGAAGGATATAATGCCCTTGGAGGGAGCGCAGCGTAGATTTACTAGAATGATACCTGGACTCCAAGGGTTAAATCACGAGGAGAGATTACATAAACTAGGGCTGTATTCCCTGGAATTTAGAAGATTACGGGGTGATTTGATCGCAGTTTTCAAGATATGGGGAACTGATAGGGTGGATAGAGAGAAACTATTTCCGCTGGTTGGGGATTCTCGGAGTAGGGGGCACAGTCTAAAAATTAGAGCCTGAACTTTCAGGAGTGAAGTTAGGAAACACTTCTACACACAAAGGATGGTAGAAGTTTGGAACTCTCTTCCACAAACAGCAGTTGATGCTAGCTCAATTGTTAATTTTAAATCTGAGATTGATAGATTTTTTTAACCAAAGGATATGGGGCTAAGGCGTGGAGTTAGGTCACAGATCAGTCATTGAATGGTGGAACAGGCTCGAGGGGCGAAATGGCCTCCTCCTGATCCTATGTTCTTCGGCTTTATTAATAGAGGCATAGAGTACAAAAGCTAGGAAGTTATGCTAAACCTTTACAAATCACTGGTTAGGACTCAGCTGGAGTATTGTGTCCAATTCTGGGCACCACACTTTAAGATGCCACCAGGAATGAGAGACTTCAATTATGTGGAGAGACTGGAGAAGTTGGGATTATGCTCCTTCGAGCAGAGTTTAAGGGGAGATTTAATTGAGGCATTTAAAACCCTTCCTGATTTTGATAGAGTAAATAAGAAGAAACTGTGTCTAGTGGCAGAAGGGTCAGCAGCCAGAGGACAGAGTTTGAAGGTAATTGGCAAAAGAACCAGAGATGAGATGAGGAGAATTTTTTTTACACAGCGAGTTGTGATGATCTGGAATGCACTGCCTGAAAAGATAGTGAAAGCAGATTCAGTTGCAACTTTCTAAAGGGAATTGGACAAATACTTGGAGAGAAAATTCCAGGGCTATGGGGAAAGAGCAGGGTAGTGGGACTAATTGGATAGTTCTTTCAAATAGCCAGCACAGGCACCATGGGTTGAATGGCCTCCTTCTTTAAGACTCGATGATTCTCACGAACCATATTGGCACAACATTAAACTTAAGCAGGGTTTTCCTTTAGGAGACCAACTGCTCGTACTGTTTACTGCTGGCACCAATCTCTGATTGTTTTCGCTATATGCCATGCAATTTATCCTGCAAAATCCAATGGGCCTGCTGCAGGCTTCTAACTATGGACTTGAGTCCATTGCAAGTGAATCAGTGAGACCAGCCGACTAATATCGCTGTGGAATGAGGCTGGTGGCCTGCTATTTGGCCACTAATATATTGAGGCCTGTATTCGCTCATGTACTTAGTTTATCTCCAGTTCATCACAGTCGTAGCTGAATGTTCCAGATTCTCCTTCAATACTGATTGATCTGAAAGGTTTACAGGTCCAACTTTATAAAGTATATTTTTTTATTATTTGTTCATGGGATGTGGGCGTCGCTGGCGAGGCCGGCATTCATTGCCCATCCCTAATTGCCCTTCAGAAGGTGGTGGTGAGCCGCCTTCTTGAACCGCTGCAGTCCGTGTGGTGAAGGTTCTCCCACAGTGCTGTTAGGTAGGGAGTTCCAGGATTTTGACCCAGCGACGATGAAGGAATGGCGATATATTTCCAAGTCGGGCTGGTGTGTGACTTGGAGGGGATCGTGCAGGTGGTGGTGTTCCCATGTGCCTGCTGCTCTTGTCCTTCTAGGTGGCAGAGGTCGCGGGTTTGGGAGGAGCTGTCAAAGAAGCCTTGGCGAGTTGCTGCAGTGCATCCTGTGGATGGTACACACTGCAGCCACAGTGCGCCGGTGGTGAAGGGAGTGAATATTTAGGGTGGTGGATGGGGTGCCAATCAAGCGGGCTGTTTTGTCCTGGATGGTGTCGAGCTTCTTGAGTGTTATTGGAGCTGCACTCATCCAGGCAGGTGGAGAGTATTCCATCACACTTGTGCCTTGTAGATGGTGGGAAGGCTTTGGGGAGTCAGGAGGTGAGTCACTTGCTGCAGAACACCCAGCCTCTGACCTGCTCTTGTAGCCACAGTATTGATATGGCTGGTCCAGTTAAGTTTCTGGTCAATGGTGACCCCCAGGATGTTGATGGTGGGGGATTCGGCGATGGTAATGACATTGAATGTCAAGGGGAGGTGGTTAGACTCTCTCTTGGAGATGGTCATTGTCTGGCACGAATGTTACTTGCCACTTATCAGCCCAAGCCAGTATGTTGTCCAGGTCTTGCTGCATGCAGGCTTGGACTGCTTCATTATCTGAGGGGTTGTGAATGGAACTGAACACTGTGCAATCATCAGCGAACATGCCCATTTCTGACCTTATGATGGAGGGAAGGTCATTGATGAAGCAGCTGAAGATGGTTGGGCCTAGGACACTGCCTTGAGGAACTCCTGCAGCAATGTCGTGGGGCTGAGATGATTGGCCTCCAACAACCACTACCATCTTCCTTTGTGCTAGGTATGACTCCAACCACTGGAGAGTTTTCCCCCTGATTCCCATTGACTTCAATTTTACTAGGGCTCCTTGGTGCCACACTCGGTCAAATGCTGCCTTGATGTCAAGGGCAGTCACTCTCACCTCACCTCTGGAATTCAGCTCTTTTGTCCATGTTTGGACCAAGGCTGTAATGAGGTCTGGAGCCGAGTGGTCCTGGCGGAACCCAAACTGAGCATCGGTGAGCAGGTTATTGGTGAGTAAGTGCAGCTTGATAGCACTGTCGACGACACCTTCCATCATTTTGCTGATGATTGAGAGTAGACTGATGGGGCGGTAATTGGCCGGATTGGATTTGTCCTGCTTTTTGTGGGCAGGACGTACTTGAGTAATTTTCCACATTGTCGCTGTGTTGTAGCTGTACTGGAACAGCTTGGCTGGAGGCGCAGCTAGTTCTGGAGCACAAGTCTTCAGCACTACAGCCGGAATGTTGTCGGGGCCCATAGCCTTTGTTGTATCAAGTGCACTCAGCCGTTTCTTGATATCACGTGGAGTGAATCGAATTGGCTGAAGACTGGCTTCTGTGATGGTGGTGATATCGGGAGGAGGCCGAGATGGATCATCCACTCGGCACTTCTGGCTGAAGATGGTTGCAAACGCTTCAGACTTGTCTTTTGCACTCACGTGCTGGACTCCGCCATCATTGAGGATGAGAATGTTTACAGAGCCTCCTCCTCCCGTTAGTTGTTTAATTGTCCACCACCATTCACGACTGGATGTGGCAGGACTGCAGAGCTTTGATCTGATCTGTTGGTTGTGGAATCGCTTAACTCTGTCTATAGCATGTTGCTTCCGCTGTTTAGCATGCATGTAGTCCTGAGTTGTAGCTTCACCAGGTCGGCATCTCATTTTTAGGTTTGCCTGGTGCTGCTTCTGGCATGCTCTTCTACACCTCATTGAACCAGGGTTGATCCCCTGGCTTGTTGGTAATGGTAGAGTGAGGAATATGCCGAGCCATGAGGTTACAGATTGTGCTGATGGCCCACAGCGCCTCATGGATGCCCAGTTTTGAGCTGCGAGATCTGTTCTGAATCTATCCCATTTAGCACGGTGGTAGTGCCACAAACACGTTGGATGGTGTCCTCAGTGCGAAGACGGGACTTCATCTCCACGAGGACTGTGCGGTGGTCACTCCTACCAATACTGTCATGGACAGATGCATTTGCGACAGGTAGATTGGTGAGGACGAAGTGAAGTAAGTTTTTCCCTCGTGTTGGTTCATTCACCACCTGTATATAAAGAATAAATGAATAGCTGTGGGAGTGGCCCTGAACCAGTCATTTAGCAATTCAGTTTAAATTAAAGCCTTGATTGAGTTTTTATCATATGTAAGTTGTGCTGTTCAAATAACTTGCAATGAAATGGAACCTGTCTGTGAGAAGTGCAACTTCAGTTAAAATTGATATTTTGGAAGCTCACTGCTATTCTATCACATCACTGCTGGAAACAAAACCACGCAGGAACCTCCACCTAGAATGCATTAAAATCTCTTGCGTTTGCATGCGCTACTTGTCTACAAAATCGACCTTCCTGTTGTCACATTTTTGCTAACTTTTCCCCATAAATTGCTATATTTACATTTATGATGGCAACTGCCAATGTGAACTTGTTACACTGATTACAGCCTCTCACTAGTCGTGGCACTTTAGTGTCTCAGTTTTGCATCTCCCAGTCTATACAGTCGAGAAACTCTGATACTCCAGTGAAATCTGTGGCCCACATTGCTGTAAGTCTTCCTGTTTAACTATGAATTATATCAAATCGAAGTATTTATCAAAAAAGAACAATATATGACTTCTAAATGGGGATTAAATTACATCTGTTCCCTTATCCCTTGCTCTCTAACCCTGCTTCACCCGCACTTGATCTCGAATCCCCAGGTCCAAGGCCATGGGAGATCAGTTAGTAAATCTATTTGAAATAGATGTAAAATAGAATGAAACAGGTTGCTGCAGATTTTGAGGCTTTAACCTGTTTGGGGCTGAGATGCAGTGAAACTTTTCAATCAAATATTTATGTAATCTCAGCTGCCTGCATTACTGCCATGTAATGTTCTCTACTTTGTGTGGTCTACATCAGAGTTGTCCAATAGAAATTACTGACTCGCCACAGATGTGGCTCGGCAACACTGTTTTAGCCACATGCTCTAATTTTAGTAGAAAATTCCTTTTACACACACCCACATAATAGACATAAATATATTTCATGTGTATATTTACTTAACAAACATCTACCACCATTCAGTGCGAAACTCTGCAGTCTTTCTCATTCATTCAAGTTTGAAATTCTGGCATGAATTTATCAGATACCAAACATCTTGGTGCAGCTTCTAGGTTTTTGTCGAGTTGCGAGTGGTATTTTAACTTCTTTAGGGTGGTTGCTAAGAATGTCGACTCGCAAACGATACGCACCAGGCACCAGACCCCAGCTCACCATCTGCCCCCACCCGCTCGCATTCCCACCCTGCCCTCCCCGCCCACGCGCCCGGCCTGGCCTGATGTTTCCATGTTACATACCATTTTAGAAGATAACAAGTTAGCAACATCAAGGAAGTAAAGCACACACAACAATTCTTCTTTGATGAAGTAACGGAGAGGGTTGATGAGGGCAGTGTGGTTGATGTTATGTATGTGGACTTTCAAAAGGCATTTGATAAAGTAGCACAAAAGTAGACTTGTTAGCAAAATTAAAGCCCATGGATTAAAGGGACTGTGGCAGCTTGGATACAAAATTGACTAAAACAGAAAATGCTGGTAATGCTCAGCAATGGGCCGAATGGCGGCCTCCTGTGCTTTACCGACTGTGATATTATGAATAATTTTGAAAAAACACCTGCTTTTCATCATAACATTTTATCAACAAATGCACAGAAAGGTTGAAGTTCACATGCAAATGCTGTGTGAATGAGTATTGAGATCACATGCCCAACGATGATGTCTATTACTCGGTTTTTCTTTAATAATTAGTCCCATCTCGATTCCGAATTACCCATGTGTGGATTGGACAATACTGCTCTATATACAAGATATTGGCAGGTTTGTGGAATAGCGTGTATAACAGTGCTGCTGAAGCATTGTTATTAATCCTTACACAAGATTGGACGATGGCTGAGCAGTTTCACTTCTGCTAATTTTAGAAGCAGTTTCAGACAGTGGTAGGTGACTGAAACGAAGGATGGTTTGTCTTGACTTCCTGTTGGACTAGACAAACTTGTGCAAAAAAAAATGAAATGGCTTTACGTTTGCTTTAAATGACCATGTTTATTATATTAAAACATCTCGCAAAAGAAATAGTTGTCTTGTAAAATACCGAGGAAGCTCTCACTAACATTGTGATTTTACTGTGGTTTTGGCCAGGCCGAGTGCAGAAAGCTGCATCGGGGTGGAAAAATGGGAGAGGAAGTTGCCTAAGAGCAAAGTGCTGCACTTGATAGTTTCCAAAATAAGTGAATATCTTATTGTTAAGGAGGAAGACAAGTCTAGGGGAATTCTTTTTAATTCAAAGTACTCTCTCATTTGATGCATTTTATCCATCGCACTTGGTACTTGTATTTGCAAATGTTGCATCTAATTGGCTCAAGTTTCACATTCCTTAGTTCCCCATTGGCAGTTTCCCGGCTGCTGCCTTTGCTTTTGATTCACTTGTTTCCTACCTGTTCAGTTCTGATTTGCTATTGCTGTTTTACTTTGAGCCAATCAATAAAGTGATGGGGAAAGTGTTATCTGAAGTAAGTGTGACAGGATCTGTGCATTTTAATGTTTTCCTAGCAGCTCTCCTGTGGAGTTGCTCATGGGGAGTTGGAGGTCACCCTAGTATCATTTCCATACTCCCGAATATCAGAGCTCCCCTCCCAATAATCTGATGGCCAAAGATCCCTTCCCTCTCCAATACTTAAACACACCCATGCTCTATGCCCGCCTCACCACTCCTTCCCTTCTCACTGCTCCCACATACACGGACCACCCTACTAATAACACGAAAACCACACCAATCCCTCCCTCGTATTACTTGCCTACCTACAACTGGGAACATCTTGCTCTGGCTCCTGGAATTATAAATAAAGTAAGACTTAAAACTAATTAAATAGCTAAGCAAATATAGAATAAACACGGCACTTATTTATAATTTGGACAATATTTTAAAAGTGGACAAAATCTCATAATTGGAACTTGTGATCTTATCACAAGTATTTTGGGCATGTTAGTGAAATAAACTAACATGCCCAAAATACTTGTGATAAGATCACAATTTGCACATTCAATCACTTTAAATTACTCATCAATAATCTGTTCTCCGATGCTAAGTTCGGATTCCGTCAGGACACTGGCTCAGTGAGGATCAGTGCTGCCCTCTCTGGCTGTGACGTGCTGCCCTCTCTGGTTGTGCCCGTGGTGCCCCCTCTCTCTGGTTGTGCCCGTGGTGCCCCCTCTCTCTGGTTGTGCCCGTGGTGCCCCCTCTCTCTGGTTGTGCCCGTGGTGCCCCCTCTCTCTGGTTGTGCCCGTGGTGCCCCCTCTCTCTGGTTGTGCCCGTGGTGCCCCCTCTCTCTGGTTGTGCCCGTGGTGCCCCCCCTCTCTGGTTGTGCCCGTGGTGCCCCCCTCTCTGGTTGTGCCCGTGGTGCCCCCTCTCTCTGGTTGTGCCCGTGGTGCCCCCTCTCTCTGGTTGTGCCCGTGGTGCCCCCTCTCTCTGGTTGTGCCCGTGGTGCCCCCTCTCTCTGGTTGTGCCCGTGGTGCCCCCTCTCTCTGGTTGTGCCCGTGGTGCCCCCTCTCTCTGGTTGTGCCCGTGGTGCCCCCTCTCTCTGGTTGTGCCCGTGGTGCCCCCCTCTCTCTGGTTGTGCCCGTGGTGCCCCCCTCTCTCTGGTTGTGCCCGTGGTGCCCCCCTCTCTCTGGTTGTGCCCGTGGTGCCCCTCTCTCTCTCTCTCTCTGGTTGTGCCCGTGGTGCCCCTCTCTCTCTCTCTGGTTGTGCCAGTGGTGCCCCCCTCTCTCTCTCTGGTTGTGCCCGTGGTGCCCCCCTCTCTCTCTGGTTGTGCCCGTGGTGCCCCCTCTCTGGTTGTGCCCGTGGTGCCCCCTCTCTCTCTGGCTGTGCCCGTGGTGCCCCCTCTCTCTCTGGCTGTGCCCGTGATGCCCCCTCTCTCTCTGGCTGTGCCCGTGGTGCCCCCTCTCTCTCTGGCTGTGCCCGTGGTGCCCCCTCTCTCTCTGGCTGTGCCCGTGGTGCCCCCTCTCTCTGGCTGTGCCCGTGGTGCCCCCTCTCTCTCTGGCTGTGCCCGTGGTGCCCCCTCTCTCTCTGGCTGTGCCCGTGGTGCCCCCTCTCTCTCTGGCTGTGCCCGTGGTGCCCCCTCTCTCTCTGGCTGTGCCCGTGGTGCCCCCTCTCTCTCTGGCTGTGCCCGTGGTGCCCCCTCTCTCTCTGGTTGTGCCCGTGGTGCCCCCTCTCTCTCTGGCTGTGCCCGTGGTGCCCCCCTCTCTCTCTGGTTGTGCCCGTGGTGCCCCCCTCTCTGGTTGTGCCCGTGGTGCCCCCTCTCTCTCTCTGGCTGTGCCTGTGGTGCCCCCTTTCTCTCTGGCTGTGCCCGTGGTGCCCTCTCTCTCTCTCTCTCTCTCTCTCTGGCTGTGCCCGTGGCCGCGCGCTGTCTCTCTGGCTGTGTTCTCGTTCTCCCCCTCTCTGCTGTGCCCATGGTGTGTATCTCTCTCTCTCTCTCTCGCTGTGCCCATGGTGTCTGTGTCTCTCTCTCTCTCGCTGTGCCCGTGGGGCCCCCCCTTTCTCTCTCGTGTCTTTGCCCCCCCCCCCCACGCCCCCCCCCACGACTTTTGTTTTACTAATTCACCAGATGTTATTGACAGATCTCGTGTTTGAGCAAGCTCATGTTCTGCAGTACAGCTAGAACGTCCAACAAAGACTAACACATTAGATTTGTGACAGGAAATGTTGTGCCACATGATGCATTGTGGTCACTGATGTAGTTCCTGTTAGCAAATTTTTAAACTGTTTGTAGCTGTTAGATATTAATCAATATGAGGCAGAAACTAAATTAGCTCTTTCAAAACAGTTGAAAAATCTTTTTTGAAACATCACTTTGATGAGAAGATTGACTAAGTGCTTTTTTAGTGTATGTGGGCAGTGAGGCAGGCTCTGCTTTCCTTCTGGTTTTGCAGCTTCACAGCCTGGTTTAGCCAATGGGAAGTGCAGCTCATTTTTGCCATCAGTTGTCTCATGTTTACTAGAGAGTGACACTACATTTAAAATGAGTCTGTTATCTTTATATCATTGAGGGATCTGTAGCCTGACAGCCTTGGAATCTACAATATCTGCCCCAAAGCGTCAGAGCAGATGGGGATAATGCTTTACTCTGCTCTCTCAGATTATAAACATGCAATTGTTTCTTGCAGGGACCAAATGTACGTCCTCCGTCTGCACTGGGAATGAAAAAAACCCCAAAGCAACTTGAGCCAGTGAGATATGCAATATGTGTGCTATAGGGGGATGTGCTTTCAGTTTATATTGACTATTGTACTCCGTGCCTTGAATGTTTGAAACTGGAATTGCAGGTCCCAATTCTCAACACCTCAAAATTCTCATCAACCTGGTTTGGATTTCTTGCATCTCAACAGATCTTTGTCGAGCTCTATGTTTGGTCACAGTAGCCCCATATTGTCATTTTAATTTCTTCTGACAAGTTGGGTTTGGATCAAACTGCCCTTTGCTCTGATTACACCACTTACTTGTGTAAGTCTGAATGTGTATACTGTACACTTCCTGCACCAACCTCTTACTGTTGAGTGCAGGAAGTGCACAGTAATCTTCCTAATCTACTCCCTCGCTTTATATATAAGATTTAACTCATTTATCTTGTTAATGAGCTTTTCCTGGAGTAGCTGTGTGCTTATCATTGATCTAAATTAACTAATTAATGAAACTTGTATAAGTAACTGCTGGATGTTAATGTGCTGATGATTTATTTTTATTTGTTTTGACACTATCTGTGCACCAAAAAAAGTTAGTCTGTTTAAATATTGACGAAGGTGGGTCATGTTGCTGTAAAATTGAGTGCTTCCAACTACTGGGGCTAATGGTATTTAGTTCTGTATCAGTCATTTCAGCAACAACGAGCCCTGTACCTGAGAGACTCCACTTTGGGCTTTGGTGATTTTTAGCTGTATGTTGATTGCATTTGATAATTGTCTGTAAATTGTTCACTTGTTATGAAAGCTGCACTCTATTAGCCTGTTACTTGCTCAAGTTTCATTTGACTGTATAGCTCTGTTGTAATAAGGCTCTTTTCTTGTGAGATTTCCCCACTGCAGAGCTAGTCTGAGATGCTTTGCTACCTGTGTGTCTCCTCTCTGCTTTCAGTACGTTTCTTTTAGAAATGTAAATATGTGCATTCCTCCAGAATTTCTAAACAACCCAGGTAAAATTCACCTTAATTAAGTTAGGCCAAACTGAACATAGTTCATGGTTCTGTTCAGGTTCATGCCAACACTCCTACGTTCTAAAGTGACACCGACTTTTGCACCCAACTTTTAGATTTTCAGTGCTGTTGCTATGGCTAAATCAGAAACCTTTCCAGAAATTCATAATCTGAGAGCGATTACTTGCAGCACTCTTCATGGTGAGAAACTCTCCTTTATCTCTACCCTTTGCTGGGAGCCCTCCAACCACATTCCCCTTAATTGCACCTGCCATCATCTGTGCGTCTCGTATGTAACCCTCATGGCTTGCTGTCCTGCACTTCGGGTTGGCGCCTCCCTGTGTGGGGTGGGGGAGAGGAGGGAAGTGGCAACGGCCAAGTTACAGATTGTGCGTCTATGACTTGTAAGTCACTCAAATGTTTCAATGAAATCTGGGCAGCTGAGATGACTCATTGGTTAAATGCAACATCTGGCATGGTCCTGACCCATACAGACAGTCTCTACTAAATACTCAATTATCTGATCTCATTTAGGGCAATAGCGGAGGCAGTTGCACCAAGGAGGAGAAAAATTAGCCAGGATTCCTGCTCTCATTGTGCAAAGATTTTCACTGTGAAGTGTATTGGCTTGTGATTCTCCCTTTATTGAATAGTCCGCTGACATCCACAGTCCAGCTCACGCATGAAGAATGCCTCTTGGATTAGATATTAGATATCGAAGGATTGCCTTGCACTAGGGGCTGTAGTCCAGCATGAGACATGGCCTTCAAGGCAGGAGAAATGGAAAAGGGAAAAAATGTCCCATTCACCAGGTCTGCCTAAGTATGACTGAACACTAGTTCAGGGAATCAGATCAAGATTTGTCCAAATTGATCAATTTAGACTGAGCTTTCAACAATTTTTACAAAATGTTTAAACAGTTAAACTTTATCTGAATTGTGGTTCTGGTTTGCTTTGGACTCCCAAAGTTAACTGTTTAATAAAGACTACAGTATTGTATGTCTATTTTGGAGATTCATATTCCCTAGTTCTCATTATCATGAGCTTTCTTTGGACCATGTGCCACGAGACCACTCGAGTAACTTGGGCACCGTAATGGTCTACAAAGTGTACACATTAAATGTACTGCCTTGTGCTTTGGGCCTGCTGTTCTCTCCAAAGGGCAGAGTGAAACCCATGGTTAATGAATGCTGCTATTGTACACTGAAGAGCTCAGCTGTTAATGTCATACAATAGGAAAGGATTTGTTACATGCAAAGTGAATGAGGCTACAGCAAGTGATGAACCAAACAGGATAATGCAAGGCTCTGTTCCTGGGAGCTGCAAATTTGAGATGTTTTGGAGGTAAAAGGACCCTTGATATGTACAGTGTCGATGCACCTGGCCATAAATGTTGGAGGTTTGTAGGGTCAGAAATCCCTGGAATTCCTTTTTTTAATAAAAGGAAAGGTGAATAACTTTTTTTCTTAGTTCAGGACAGTAGATGTCAGACACCACAGGCCTATGATATTTTGTGTATGCTCCTAAACCACATTGAGGTACTGATTGCTGTTAGTGAAATTGCCATTTATACTGTGGGCAATTTCAACAAGATTGCGGGGGGGCATATATAATTACCACTAACCAGAAATGGCCTTTAGGTGGTCATACAGAACTTAGCTTAGGTGCAACTTTCCTTCGTATTTGAAAAAGGAACAGGTAAAAAGAGCACAGCCACTAGTAGATTGTGTACTGACTTATTCAGCATTTAGAGTGAATGTCAGCATGTTGGTAGAAGCACAGTTTAGTGCTGCATTTTCTTTTCCTAATTTTTCAACTCCCTGCAGCGTGAAAGTGGTTCATAATTTTAAGTTGGAACGTCAGTGTCAGCTCAGTGATAGCTCTCTCGTCCTAAGGCAGAAGGTCGTGGATTCAAGCCCCACTCCAGAGACTTAAGCACACAATCTAGGCTGACGCTGCAGTGCGGTACCGAGGGAGCACTACTGTTGGAGGTTCCGCCTTGCGGATGAGACGTTAAACTGAGGCCCGTGGCACGATTTGAAGAAGAGCAGGGGAGATCTCCCAGTTTCCTGGCCAGCATTTTTCCCTCAGCCAATCATAAAGCAATGTTAGTAGTCAGAGATTTGGGTATCTTTGTACATGAATCACAGTAAGGTAACATGCAGGTACAGCAAGCAATTAGGAAGGCAAATTGTATGTTAGCCTTTATTGCATAAGAGTAAGGAGGTCTTGCTGCAATTATATAAGGCTCTGGTGAGTCCACACCTGGAGTACTGTGTACAGTTTTGGTTTCCTTGCCTTAGAGGGAGTGCAATGAAGGTTCAGTAGATTGATCCCTGGGATGAGAGGGTTGTCCTATGATGAGAGATTGAGTAGAATGGGCCTATACTCTCTGGAGTTCAGATGAATGAGAAGTGATCTCATTGAAACATATAAAATTCCTAGAGGGCTTCACAGGGTAGATGCTGAGTGTTTTTTTCCCCTGGGGTCATCGTCTCAAGATAAGGGGTTGGTTATTTAGGACTGAGATGAGGAATTTTCATCATTCAGGGTTATGAATCTTTGGAATTCTCTACCCCAGAGGGCTGTAGATGCTCAGTTATATTCAAGACAGAGATGGATAGATTTTTGGACACCTAAGGGAATCAAGGGATATGGGGATCGGGCGGGAAAGTGGAGTTGAGGTCGAAGATCAGCCATGATCTTATTGAAAGGCGGAGCAGGCTCGAGAGGCTCGATGGCCTATTCCCGCTCCTCCTTACGTTCTTGTCACTAAAACAGATTATCTGGCTATTTATCTCATTACTGTTTGTGGGACCTTGCTATGTGCATCTTGGGTTGTGCGTTTCCCTACATCACAAGAGTGACTACACTTCAAAAGTATGTCATTGGCTGTGAAGCTGTGTGGGACGCCCTGAGGTTAAGAAAGGTGCGATATAAATGTAAGTTCTTTTCTCATTCAGATGCCACAAGGTGATTTCCAAGGAAGGGAAGGAACTTACATTTATATAGCGCCTTACACAACTTCAGGACGTCTCCAATCACTTCACAGCTACAGAAGTGTCGTTAAAGCATATTGACTTGAGATTTTTTCTTACAGCATGTTGATGCTAGGATGCTAAATAGACCTAGTGAGACAGAAGGAAGGAGCTTGCATTTAACATTCTCAGGGCGTCCTATAGTGCTTTACATCCAATAAAGTATTTTTGAAGTGTAGGCACTGTTGTAATGTGGGAAACACTAAATTTGCTTGCAGTAAGCTTCCACAAACAGCAATGAGATAAAGATCAGAACTTTTTTTTGTGATACTGGTTGAGCGATAAATACTGGCTGGGACACTGGGGAGAACCCCCCTGCTCCTCTTCAAAATAGTGCCATGGGATCTTTTACATCCACCTGAGAGGGCAGATGGAACCTCTGTTTAACGCCTCATCCAAAGGTGCAGTAGTCCCTCGGTACTGCACTGAAGTGTTAGCCTAGATTTTGTGCACAAGTCTCTGGAGTGGGACTTGAACCTTCTGACTCGGAGGCGAGAGTACTACCTCTGAGCCACAGCTGACACTGCTGTGTTGTAGTATTTGTATAAAAAGTAATCTGTATTTTGTTTGGGAACTTTTTAATAATTATTGCAATGAACAAAGCATGATTGGGTGCAATCCAACTTTTCTGTGTGTTTAAAAGAACTGCTGCTTGAGGTAACATGGGATTGAGTACCTCTGACGTGCCAGGGTATCTTCATGAGCTGTCAACCTGATTCTGGGCTTTGGCAGTTGTGAAAGGAATGTGTGACAACACTGTGGTGCAGCACAAGTGATCAACGATACAGGATGAAGAAGTAGTATGGATGAACCCTGGACCCTGAGAGGCTGCCTACTCATAACCCAGGAATGAAGAGTAAATATTTTTCATGCTAAGTTTAATGAAGAGCATGAATCATAGAATCATACAGCAAAGGAGGAGGCCATTTGGCCCATCATGCCTCTTTGAAAGAGCTATCCAATAATCCCACTCCCCTGCTCTTTCCCCAAAGCTCTGCAAAATTTGCCACTTCAAGTATTTATCCAATTCCCTTTTGAAAGTTACTATTGAATCTGCTTCATAAGAACATAAGAAATAGGAGCAGGAGTAGGCCAATCGGCCCCTCGAGCCTGCTCCGCCATTCAATAAGATCATGGCTGATCTGATCCTAACCTCAAATCTAAATTCATGTCCAATTTCCTGCCCGCTCCCTGAAACCCCTAATTCCCTTTACTTCTAGGAAACTCTCTATTTCTGTTTTAAATTTATTTAATGATGTAGCTTCCACAGCTTCCTGGGGCAGCAAATTCCACCGCCCTTTCAGGTAGTGCATTCCAGATCATGACAACTCGCTGAATAAAAAATATTTTCCTCATGTTGCCCCTGGTTCTTTTGCTAATTACTGTAAATCTGTGTTCCTTTCTGCCACTGGAAACAGTTTCTTCTTATTTACTCTATCAAAACCCTTCATGATCTTGAACACCTCTATGAAATCTCCCCGTAACCTCCTCTGCTGCAAAGAGAACAACCCCAGCTTCTCCAGTCTGTCCACATAACTGAAGTCGCCTCATCCCTGGCACCATTGCCTTGATAACCTTCCTAAAATGTGATGCCCAGGATTGAACACAATACTCCAGTTGAGGCCCAACCAGTGTTTTATAAAGGTTTAGCATAATTTCTTTCCTTTTGTACTCTATGCCTCTATTAATAAAGCCCAGCCTTCTCAACTTGTTCCGCCACCTTCAAAGATTTGTGTATGTGCACCCCAGATCTCTCTGTTCCTGTACCCCCTTTAAAATTGTACGATTTAGTTTATATTGCCTCTTCATTCTTCCTACCACTTATGTGGTACTTTATCAAATGCCTTTTGAAAGTCCATATGCACAACATCAACCACACTACCCTCATCAACCCTCTCCGTTACTTCATCAAATAACTCAATCCAGTTGGTCAGTCACGATTTTCCTTTAACAAGTCCGTGCTGACTTTCATTTATTAGCCCATATTTTTCCAAGTGTCAATTAATTTTGTCCTGGATTAATGTCTCTAAAAATTTCCCCACCACCTGTCTGGCCTGTAATTGCCGGGTTTATCCCTCTCCCCATTTTTGAACAGGGATGTAACATTTTCAATCCTCCAGTCCTCTGGCATTGTCTCCATATCTAAGGGGGATTGGAAGATTGTGGCCAGAGCCTCCATAATTTCTACCCTTACTTCCCTCAGTAATCTAGGATGCATCCCATCTGGACCGGGTGACTTTTCTACTTTGAGTATTGCCAATCTTTTAAATACCTCCTCTATCTATTTTTATCCTATCCAATATCACTACTATCTTCTCCTTTACTACTACAATGGCAGCATCATCTTCTCTAGTGAAGACCGATGCAAAGTATTCATTTAGTACCTCAGCCATGCCCTCTGCCTCCACAAGATGATGTGCTTTTTTGTCCCTGATGGGCCCCACTCTTTGACTATCCTCTTACTTTTTATATGTTTATAAAAGACTTTGCTTCCCTTTTATGTTGGCCGCTAATCAATTGAATACTCTCTCTTTGCCCCTCATTCCCTTTTTTAGATCTTCTCTGTACTTTCTGTATTATGAACCTTACATTCGTCATAAACCTTTTTCCGTTTCATTTTAATCTCTATATCTTGAGTCGTCCAGGGAGCTCTAGCTTTTGATGCCCTTCCTTTCTCCCTAATGGGAATATGTCTACTCTGTACCTGAACAATCCCCTCCTTGAAGGCCTCCCACTTTTCAATTACTGTTTTGTCTACGAATTTTTGATTCCAATCCACCAAGACAAGATCCCTTATTAACTTACTAAAATTTGCCCTCCTCCAGTTAAGTATTTTTACGCTTTTTTGTTCCTTGCCCTTTTCCATAACTATTCAAAACATTATGGTCTCTGTTTCCCAAATACTCCCCCACGAAAATTTGCCAGAACTAAATTGAGCACTGCTTCCTTCCTCATTGGGCTGGAAACACACCGATCAGGAAAGTTCTCTTGTATGCATTTCAGGAATTCCTCCCTTTCTTTGCCCTTTACACTTTACTGTCCCAGTCCACATTGGGATAATTGAAATCCCCATTATCACTGCTCTATAATTCTTGCATCTTTTACCTAATTCGCCTACAAATTTGTTCCTCCATCTCTTTCCCACTATTTGGTGGCCTATAGTATACACCCAGTAGCATGATAGCTCCTCTGTTGTTAATTGGCAACCTGAGCAGGGAGACAGAGGAGGGGGAAACAAGGATAGAAACAAAAGACAAAAAGGGAAGAAGCAATAGTGGCAGGCAGAGAAAACAAGGGCGAAAAACAAATAGGGCCATAGGGCAAAATAAAACTAAGATGATTAGCAATCTTAAAAGGACAAGTCTAAAGGCATTGTGTCTTAATGCGCGGAGCATTCGCAATAAGCTAGATGAATTAACAGCGCAGATAGATATTAACGGTTATTATATAGTTGCGATTACGGAGACATGGCTGCAGGGTAACCAAGGATGGGAACTGAACATCCAATATTCAATGGGGTATTCAATGTTTAGGAAGGACAGGCAAAAAGAGAAAGGAGGTGGGGTAGCATTGTTAGTAAAGGAGGAAATCAATGCAGGAAGGATATTGGCTTGGAAAATCACAATGTGGAATCTGTATGGGTGGAGCTAAGAAACACCAAGGGGCAGAAAACGTTGGTGGGGGTTGTCTATAGGCCCCCAAACAGTAGTGGAGATGTAGGGGAGGGCATTAAACAGGAAATATGAGACACACGCAAGAAGGGTACAACTATAATCATGGGTGACTTTAATCTACATATAGATTGGTCAAACTAAATTAGCAATAATGCTATGGGGGAGGAATTCCTGGAGTGTGTACGTGATGGTTTTCTGGACCAATACGTTGAGGAACCAACTGGAGAACAGGCGATCCGAGACTGGGTATTGTGCAATGAGAAAGGATTAGTTAATCTTGTGTGGGGTCCCTAGGGAAGAGCGACCATAACATAATAGAATTCCTCATTAAGATGGAGAATGAAGTAGTTGAATCCGAAACGAGGGTCCTGAATCTAAAGAAAGGAAATTACAAAAGTATGAGGTGCGCGTTAGCTATGATAGATTGGGGAACTTTACTAAAAGGGATGACGGTGGATAGGCAATGGCTAATATTTAAAGAACATGTGCAGGAATTACAACAATTACTCATTCCTGTCTGGCGCAAAAATAAAACAGGAAAGGTGGCTCAACCGTGGCTTACAAAAGAAATTATGGCTAGTATTAGATCCAAAGAGGAAACATATAAAATTGCCAGAAAAAGCGGCAAGCCTGAGGATTGGGAGCAGTTCAGAATTCAGCAAAGGAGGTCAAAGAGATTGATTAAGAGGGGAAAAATAGAGTATGAGAGTAAATTTGCAGGGAACATAAAAACTGACTGTAAAAGCTTCTATAAATATGTGAAGAGCAAAAGATTAGTGAAGACAAATGTAGGCCCCTTACAGTCAGAAATGGGGGAAATTATAATGGGGAACAAAGAAATGGCAGAACAATTAAACACATACTTTGGTTCTGTCTTCACAAAGGAGGACACAAATAACCTGCCAGAAATGTTAGGGAACCAAGGGTCCAGTGAGAGGGAGGAACTGAAGGAAACCAGTATTAGTAAAAAAAAATAGTGCTAGGGAAATTAATGGGGCTAAAGGCTGACAAATCCCCAGGGCCTGATAATCTACATCTCAGAGTACTAAAGGAAGTGGCCCTGGAAATAGTGGATGCATTGGTGATCATCTTCCAAAATTCTATAGACTCTGGAACAGTTCCTACAGATTGGAGGGTGGCAAATGTAACCCCACTATTTAAAAAAGGAGGGAGAAAACACACAGAATTACAGACCAGTTAGCCTAACATCAGTAGTGGGGAAAATGCTGGAGTGTATTATAAAAGATGTAATAACAGAACACTTGGAAGGCATTAACAGGATTGGACAAAGTCAGCAAGGGTTTATGAAAGGGAAATCATGCTTAACAAATCTACTGGAGTTTTTTGAGGATGTAACTAGTAGAATAGATAGGGGAGAACCAGTGGATGTGGTGTATTTGGATTTTCAGAAGGCTTTTGATAAGGTCCCACACAAGAGGTTAGTATGCAAAATTAAAGCACACGGGATTGGGAGGAATATACTGGCATGGATTGAGAATTGGTTGACAGACAGGAAACAGAGAGTAGGAATAAACGGGTCTTTTTCCGGGTGGCAGGCAGTGACTAGTGGGGTACCGCAGGGATCAGTGCTTGGGCCCCAGCTATTCACAATATACATCAATGATTTGGATGAAGGAACTAAATGTAACATTTCCAAGTTTGTAGACGACACAAAGCTGGGGTGGAATGTGAGCTGTGAGGAGGATGCAAAGAGGCCCCAAAGTGATTTAGACAAGTTGGGTGAATGGGCAAGAACATGGCAGATTCAGTATAACGTGGATAAATATGAGGTTATCCACTTCGGTTGTAAAAACAGAAAGGCAGATTATTATCTGAATGGTGATAGGTTGGGAAAAGGGGAGGTGCAATGAGACCTGGGTGTCCTTGTACACCAGTCGCTGAAAGTGAGCATTCAGGTGGAGCAAGCAGTTAGGAAGGCGAACGGTATGTTGGCCTTCATTGCAAGAGGATTTGAGTACAGGAGCAGGGATGTCTTACTGCGTTATACAGGGCCTTGGTGAGATCACATCTGGAGTATTGTGTGCAGTTTTGGTCTCCTTATCTGAGGAAGGATGTCCTTGCCATGGAGGGAGTGCAACAAAGGTTTACCAGACTGATTCCTGGGATGGCAGGACTGACTTATGAGGAGAGATTGGGTCGACTAGGCCTATATTCACTAGAGTTTAGAAGAATGAAAGGTGATCTCATCAAAATATATAAAATTCCAACAGGACTGGACAGACTAGATGCAGGGAGGATGTTCCCAATGGCTGGGGAATCCAGAACCAGGGATCACAGTCTCAGGATACGGGGTATGCCATTTAGAACCGAGATGAGGAGAAATTTCTTCACTCAGAGGGTGGTGAACCTGTGGAATTCTTTACCACAGAAGGCAGTGGAGGCCAAGTCATTAAATATATTCAAGAAGGAGATAGATATATTTCTTAATGCTAATGGGATTAAGGGATATGGGGAAAAAGCGGGAACTGGGTACTGAGTTGGATGATCAGCCATGATCATTTTGAATGGCAGAGCAGGCCCGAAGGGCCAAATGGCCTACTCTTGCTCCTATTTTCAATGTTTCTATGTTTAATTCTAACCAAATAGATTCTGTCTTTCACCCCTCAACGACATCATCCCTTTCCAGTGCTATAATATTTTCTTTGATCAATACTGCCACCACCCCCCCCTCCTTTTTTTTCCTTCCCTACCTTTCCTGAATACTTTGTAGCCAGGAATATTAAGTACCCAATCCTCCACTTCTTTGAGGCAGGTCTCTGTCATTGCTACTATATCATAGTCCAATGTGGCGACTTGTGCCTGCAGTTGACCAACCATATCTACCACGCTGTGTGCATGTACGCATGTGCACTCCAATCTCATCTCGGACTGCTTCACATTTGCCCCCTGTCTGATCCCTCCTATTTCTGAACTATTCTTTACTCTAGTGCTATTTGTCTCTCCCAGTCTTATTTCTCTTTTCTAATGCGGAATTAAATATCGGCCAGTGAGGGATTACAATGTGCCGTTTCCATTCTGGGTATAGAATTTATTTCAAGGTATGGAATACCTTGAGAACCCACCATAGTAAGATAGTAAGTTCTGGGAAATCCATTGTATACTGAGGAGGGGTGCAGTGTTTGACTCTGTAGCTAAATTTGTTCCAAGTGGAATGAATTTCCAATGGAAAATGGATCTTGGAATTTTTTCAAAGATTTGATAATTTCACAGTGCCTACAAAATATTGAAGTCCAAATGAGATAATTAAAATAGCACATTACACAGAAAATTTCTATATCCAAAAATAAAAGGTTCATCCTCTCTTGATAGGCTTATGGAGGTAGTCTGTCAGTAATAAGGTTCATTATGTGCTTGAGTTAGAACCATAGAACCATTGAAAAAATACAGCACAGAAGGGAGCCATTCGGCCCATCGTGTCCACGCCGGCTCGAAGAACAACCAGTTGCCCATTCTAATCCCACCTTCCAGCACCCGGTCCGTAGCCCTGCAGCTTACAGCACTTTAAGTGCAGGTCCAGATACTTTTCAAGAGCTGAGGGTGCCTGCCTCTACCACCAATTCGGGCAGTGAATTCCATACACCCATCACCCTCTGGGTAAAAAAGTTTTTCCTCATGTCCTCTCTAATCCTTCCGCCAATCAGCTTAAATCTATGTCCTCGAGTTCTTGAACTCTCCGCTAGGGGAAACAGGTACTTTCTGTCGACTCTATCTGGGCCCCTCATAATTTTGTACACCTCGATCAAGTCACCCCTCAGCCTCCTCTGCTCCAAGGAAAACAACCACAGCCTATCCAATCTCTCCTCATAGCTGCAATTTTCAAGCCCTGGCAACATTCGTGTAAATCTTCTCCGCACTCTCTCCAGAGCAATTACATCCTTCCTGTAATGTGGTGACCAGAACTGCGCACAATACACCAGCTGTGGCCGTACCAGCATTTTATACAGTTCCATCATTTCTTCCCTGCTTTTGTATTCTATACCTCGGCTAATGATGGAGAGCATTCCGTATGCCTTCTTCACAACCTTATCCACCTGCACTGCACCTTCAGGGACCTGTGCACATGCACTCTAAGGTCTCTTACTTCCTCTAGCCCTCTCAATATATTCCCGTTTACTGCCTCTAGCCAAGCTGTTCCAGTACAGCTACAACACTGGCATCTACCTGACAATGTGGAAAATTGCCCAGGTATGTCATGTCCACAAAAAGCAGGACAAATCCAATCCGGCCAATTACCGCCCCATCAGTCTACTCACAATCATCAGCAAAGTGATGGAAGGTGTCGTCGACAGTGCTATCAAGGGGCACTTACTCACCAATAACCTGCTCACCGATGCTCAGTTTGGGTTCCGCCAGGACTTTTCGGCTCCAGACCTGATTACAGCCTTGGTCCAAACATGGACAAAAGAGCTGAATTCCAGAGGTGAGGTGAGAGTGACTGCCCTTGACATCAAGGCAGCATTTGACCGAGTGTGGCACCAAGGAGCCCGAGTAAAATTGAAGTCAATGGGAATCGGGGAAAACTCTCCAATGGCTGGAGTCATACCTAGCACAAAGGAAGATGGTAGTGGTTGTTGGAGGCCAATCATCTCAGCCCCAGGGCATTACTGCAGCAGTTCCTCAAGGCAGTGTCCTAGGCCCAACCATCTTCAGCTGCTTCATCAATGACCTTCCCTCCATCATAAGGTCAGAAATGGGCATGTTCGCTGATGATTGCACATTCTTCAGTTCCATTCGCAGCCCCCCAAATAATGAAGCAGTCCGAGCTGCATGCAGCAAGACCTGGACGACATCCAGGCTTGGGCTGATAAGTGGCAAGTAACATTCGTGCCAGACAAGTGCCAGGCAATGACCATCTCCAACAAGAGAGAGTCTAACCACCTCCCCTTGACATTCAATGGCATTACCATCGCCGAATCCCCCACCATCAACATCCTGGGGGTCACCATTGACCAGAAACTTAACTGGACCAGCCATATAAATAACGTGGCTACAAGAACAGGTCTGAGGCTGGGTATTCTGCGGCGAGAGACTCACCTCCTGACTCCCCAAAGCCTTTCCACCATCTACAAGGCACAAGTCAGGAGTGTGATGGAATACTCTCCACTTGCCTGGATGAGTGCAGCTCCAACAACACTCAAGAAGTTCAATACCATCCAGGACCAAGCAGCCTGCTTGATTGGCACTCCATCCACCACCCGAAATATTCACTCCCTTCACCACCGGCACACAGTGTGTACCATCCACAGGATGCACTGCAGCAACTCGCCAAGGCTTCTTCGACAGCACCTCCCAAACCCGCAACCTCTACCACCTAGAAGGACAAGGGCAGCAGGCACATGGGAACAACACCACCTGCACGTTCCCTTCCAAGTCACACACCATCCTGACTTGGAAATATATCGCCATTCCTTCATTGTCGCTGGGTCAAAATCCTGGAACTCCCTTCCTAACAGCACTGTGGGAGAACCTTCACCACACGGACTGCAGCGGTTCAAGGCAGCTCACCACCACCTTCTCAAGGGCAATTAGGGATGGGCAATAAATGCTGGCCTCGCCAGCGATGCCCACATCCCATGAATGAATTAAAAAAAACTGCGTATTCAATTTTACTGTTTGCTCTCCCGAAGTGCATTACCTCACACTTCTCTGGGTTGAACTCCGTTTGCCACTTATCCGCCCACTCCACCAACCCATTGATATCTTATTGGAGTCTATGGCTATCCTCTTCACTATCAACTACATGGCCAATTTTTGTGTCGTCTGCAAATTTGCCAATCATGGCAGTTCTTGCCAGTTCTTGGCATGATAATATTATCCAAGGCATGTAAAATAAAATATGAAAGCTACTTATTAAATAGTAAGAGCTGCTTTGATTGATAAAACGCTGCCCAGTGTGGCACTAACCGTAGACACCCGATTCCAAGTCTAATTACTGGAGTCACAGTAAGGGTCCTCCAATTGGGCTCAGTACCTGGGGTAGGGAAGTAAAAATCAACCAGAGTTCTTCCAGCTGATCATTGTCTAATGCGTCCTGTTGGAAAGTGCGTGTCTCTACACGTGGGCATCAAGTGGGTCTGTGGGCATCAAGTGAGGATGGAATTGGGTTTGGTTATAACTGCATGCACCCCACGTCCTGGCAACACTCACTGTCTCGCCCCCTGGTAAATGGCCAGTTGGGCCCTATGCCAGAGTGCCAGCTGCAGTCAATGCATTAAGGGGAGTAAACTTGCAAAAATCAAGCATGCTGTAGATTTTTGATGGTTAATTTATAGTTAGTATGAACTTGTCTCAGTTGGTAGCACTTTCACCTCTGGGTCAGAGGTTTTGGGTTCAAGCCCCATTGCAGGACTTGAGTACATAATCTAGGCTGATACCCTCATGCAGAACTGAAGGAGTGCTGCACTGTTGGAGATGCTATTTATTGGATCTGACTATAAAATGAGGCCTTTGGCACAATTCAAAGAGCTCGGGAGTTCTCCTGGTGTCCTGGCTAACACTTCTCTATCAACCAACATCACCAAAAACAGATCAGCTGCTCAAACATTTCATTGCTGAGTGTGAAACCATTCTGTGTGTAAAGTGACTGCTGCGTTTGCTTACGTAACTAACTGTACTTCAAAGTAATTAATTGTAGGTGAGCACTTTTGAAACGTCAGAGATGTGATCAGGCACTGTATAAATGCAAGTCCGAAATGCAGTGAATTACTCTGAGCATCTGAACTGGATACAGAAACCGGTCGGAACCTGTCACCTGAACTGGGTAGAATCCCACGTTGGTTCCCTTTAATAAAGAGAAGTGTTTGTGCAGTTTTTTCCATATAGATCTGGAATTATTGCCAAATATCTTCTGGTTGGAGCTCAAAGTAACAGTGAAATGTTCAATTATTTTCTCTGGAGGAAATGTTCAAATTAAACTAAGAGCTTCAATTAAGTTGTCTTTAAAGTAATTAGTTAACAATTTTGGCTGTAAAAACTCACGCTGAAGCTCACCTGAACTCCCAAATCGCTCTGCTCTTCCACATCACCTAGTATTCCCCATTCAAAGTATAATTATTACTTTTTTAAATTGTTTTCTTAAAATGATGTTCAAGTGGTGATGTTTTGATGGCTGACTGCGGTTGTTATTTTCAACTGAGTAAATATGCTTTTATGTAGAATTACATAGAAATTACAACACAGAAATGGGTTGCTCGTCCCAACCAGTCGCTGTTGCTGTTTATCTTCCACATAAGCAGTAGTCCTAATCCCATGTGCCTGCTCATTTCCCATATCCCTTTATTCCTCTTTCCTTAAAACACCTAACCTATTCTTAAATGTTGATATGGTCTCTGCTTGACCAGCTGTATCACCTTGTCTAGAACAGTAGAACCAGAGGACACGGCCTGTGCTTGGAGGGGGGGGGGTCAATTCAAAATTAATTAGGGAAAACTATGGGCCGGAAATAGCTCTGAGCAGTGACCGCTGGTCACTACGATTAGATTTAAATTCACCCTCTAAGTTACTGTATTATTGGCGGCAACTTCCTTGAACTGCGAGTTCAAATAATATCAGTGTTCGTTCCTGAGATGAGAGAGTGGGGAAAGGATCTCTAAGGCCCCCTCAACCAATCAGCCTGAAGCAAGCCATGCTATGAGAACCAGGAAGTGCACTTCATAGTCAAACAGTGCAGATGTGCAAACCCGGATGTGCTCGACAAGTTAATATAAAATGACGTAGCGAAAGCTAAATAAAGAGAGGGTAAGATTAAAAAACTGAGATAAAAGGGGCAAGGAAAAGGTTTAAATTTTTTTTAAAATACGGGGGTGGTGCCAGAGGACTGGAGAGTTGCAAATGTTATACCCTTGTTCAAAAAAGGGTGTAAGGATAAACCCAGCAACTACAGGCCAGTCAGTTTAACCTCAGTGGTGGGGAAACTTTTTAGAAACGATAATCTGGGACAAAATTAACAGTCACTTGGATTAATTAAGGAAAGCCAGCACGGATTTGTTAAAAACAAATCATGTTTAACTAACCTGATAGAGAGTTTTTTGATGCAGTAATAGAGAGGGTAGATGAGGACAATGCGGTTGCGTAAATGGACTTCCAAAAGGTGTTTGATAAAGTGCCGCATAATAAGCTTGTCATCAAGATTGAAGTCCATAGAATAAAGGGGGCAGTAGCAGCATGGATACAGAATTGGCTAAGAGACAGGAAGCAAAGAGTATCGGTGAATGGTTGTTTTTCGGACTGGAGGGAGGTGTACAGTGGTGTTCCCCAGGGGTCGGTGCTGGGACCACTGCTTTTCTTGATATATATTAATGACTTGGACTTGGATATACAGGGCACAATTTCAAAATTTGCAGATGACACAAAATTTGGAAGTGTAGTGAACAGTGAGGAGGATGGTGATAGACTTCAAGAGGATATAGACAGGCTGGTGGCATGGGCGGACACGTGGCAGATGATATTTAACGCAGAGAAATGTGAAGTGATAGATTTTGGTAGAAAGAACGAGGAGAGGCAATATAAACTAGAGGGCCCAATTCTAAAAGGGGTATAAGAACAGAGAGATCAGGGGGTATATGTGCACAAATCGTTGAAAGTGGAAGGGCAGGTTAAGAAAGCATATGGAATCTTGGGCTTTATAAATAGAGGTGTAGAGTACAAAATCAAGGAAGTCATGATGAACCTTTATAAAACACTGGTTCAGCCCTGGAGTATTGTGCCCAGTTCTGGGCACCGCCTTAGAGAGGGTGCAGAAAAGATTACTCGAATGATTCCAGAGATGTGGGACTTCAATTACGTGGAACGACTGGGGAAGCTGAGGTTGTTCTCCTTGGAACTGAGGTGGTTGAGAGGAGATTTGACAGAGGTATTTAAAATCATGTAGGGTCCAGACAGAATAGAATTCACGGAAGGCTCAAGAACCAGAGGACAAAGATTTAAGGTGATTGGCAAAAGAACCAAAGGTGACATGAGGAAAAACCTTTTTATGTAGCGAGTGATTAGGATCTGGAATGCACAGCCAAGGTGGAGGCAGATTCAATCATGGCCTTCAAAAGGGAACTGGATAAGTACTTGAAAGGAAAAAAATTACAGGGATAGAGCAGGATGTGGGGGGGTGGGACTAGCTGGATTTTTTTTATTTGTTCATGGTATGTGGGCATCACTGGTGAGGCCAGCATTTATTGCCCTTGAGAAGGTGGTGGTGAGCCGCCTTGAACTGCTGCAGTCCATGTGGTGAAGGTTCTCCCACAGTGCTGTTAAGTGGGGAGTTCTGGGATTTTGACCCAGTGATGATGAAGGAACGACGACATATTCCCAAGTCGGGATGGAGTGTGACTTGGAGGGGAACGTGCAGGTGGTGTTCCCATGTGCCTGCTGCTCTTGTCCTTCTAGGTGGTAGAGGTCGCGGGTTTGGGAGGTGCTGTCTAAGAAGCCTTGGCGAGTTGCTGCAGTGCATCCTGTGGATGGTACACACTGCAGCCACTGCGCCGGTGGTGAAGGGAGTGAATGTTTAGGGTGGTGAATGGGGTGCCAATCAAGCGGGCTGCTTTGTCCTGGATGATGTCGAGCTTCTTGAGTGTTGTTGGAGCTGCACTCATCCAGGCAAATGGAGAGTATTCCATCACATTCCTGATTTATGCCGTGTAGATGGTGGGAAGGCTTTGGGGAGTCAGGAGGTGAGTCACTCGCCGCAGAATACCCAGCCTCTGACCTGCTCTTGTTGCCACAGTATTTATATGGCTGGTCCAGTTAAGTTTCTGGTCAATGGTGATCCCCAGGATGTTGATGGTGGGGGATTCTGCGATGGTAATGCCGTTGAATGTCAAGGGGAAGTGGTTAGGCTCTCTCTTGGAGATGGCATTTGTCTGGCGCGAATGTTACTTGCCACTTATCAGCCCAAGCCTGGTTGTTGTCCAGGTCTTGTTGCACGCGGGCACGGACTGCTTCATTATCTGAGGGATTGCGAATGGAACTGAACACTGCAATCATCAGCGAACATCCTCATTTCTGACCTTATGATGGTCATTGATGAAGCAGCTGAAGATGGCTGGGCCGTGGACACTGCCCTGAGGAACTCCTGCAGCAATGTCGTGGGGCTGAGATGATTGGCCTCCAACAACCATTGCTCTTGCATAGAGCTGGCACGGACTCGATGGGTGGAATGGCCTCATTCTATGCTGTATTTATCCAATTCCCTTTTGAAAGTTATTGAATCTGCTTCCACCGCCATTTCAGCAGTGCAGTCCAGATCATCACAACTCTGTGAAAAAAATATTCTCCTCATCTCGCTTCTGGTTCTTTTGGTCATTAATATATATCAAAAAAAGGCAGTGGTCAATCTGAGTCCTCTGGTTCTCGACCCTTCCACCAGTGGAAACAGTTTCTCTTTATTTACTTTATCTAAACCCTTCATGATTTTGAATGCCTCTATTAAATCTCCCGTTAACCTCTGCTCTAAGGTGAACAACCCCAGTTTCTCCAGTCTATCCACACTGAAGCCCCTCATCCCTGGTACAATTCGAGTAAATCACCTTGACATCCTTCCTAAGGTGTGGTGCCCAGAATTGGACACAATATTCCTTCTGGGACCTAACCAGTGATTTATAGCGGTTTAACATAAACTTCCTTTTGTAGTCTATGCTGTGTTTATAAAGCCAAGGATCCCATATGCTTTTTTAACAGCCTTATCAACTTGTCCTGCCACCTTTTGAAGATTTGTGCACATTTACCCCCAAGTGTCTCTGTTCCTACACCGCCTTTAAAATTGCACCATTTAGTTTATATTGCCTCTCCTCATTCTTCCTACCAAAATGCATCACTTCACACTTCTCTGCATTAAATTGCATCTGCCCTGTGTCTGCATATTTCACCAGTCTGTCTATGTCCTCACTGTTTACTACATTTCCAATTTCGTGTCATCTGCCAACTTTGAAATTATACCCTCTATAGTGTTAGTCAACCTTCTTCCTTCTATGGCTCACAGCAACACGCTTCGAGTAAGCACGAGACAGTTGAGCATATGGAACAGACTTTACTCTACAGCACAGGAATCTATACTGTACAAGGGTAGCATCTGGTTTTGCTATTTCCAATTGCCTAACTTAGCCCTGTAACTATACCCCTTTTTATACACATATTGTTGACTACTAAAGCAACATATCGTAATATTCATAGATCGACCTTCAGATTACAACTCTTACTACCTCCCTTATTAGCTGACTCCGGACTTTATCAAGGACACTGCATTCAAAGCATTCTGTATTCTGGCTATATTATGGACCATCGTTTCTGCATTAATCACTCATGGTTGATGTCTGGTCTAGTCAGCACACCCTTGCATTCCAGTTGACATCTGTAGTGGAATAGAATCCCTTTGTTCATGTTCCATGTTTCATCTTTCCCTGTGTTACCAGGCAACCTGCTGGTCCATCAGCCAGTTATGGTTATTATAGTTCATTGTTGTTATTATAGTTCATTGTGTTTATTAACTGTCAACTCTCCAACATGTCCAACATACACCCAAGTCCAGGACATTAATATATAGCAAAAAAGCAGTGGTCCTAATACTGACCCCTGAGGACACCACTGTATATTTCCCTCCTGTCTGAAAAACAACCATTCACCACTACTCTCTGACTTCTGTTTCTTAGCCAATTTTGTATCCATGTTGCCACTGCCCTTTTAATCCCATGAGCTTCAATTTTGCCAACAAATCTATTATGTGGTACTTTATCAAATGTCTTTTGAAAGTCCATATACACATCAACCGCACTACCCTCATCAGCCCTCTCCGTTACTTCATCAAAGAACTCAATAAAGTTAGTCAAACACGATTTGCCTTTCACAAATTCATACTGGCTGTCGTTTATTAACCCATATTTTTCTCAGTGACAATTAATTTTGTCTTGAACTATTGTCTTTAAAAATGTTCCCACCACAGACGTTAGACTGACTGGCCTGTAGTTACTGGGTTTATCCCAACCCCCCCTCCTATTTTTGAACAGGGGTACAGAGTACGCTATCTCCACCCTTACTTCCCTCAGCAACCTTGGATGCATCCCATCCTGGGTGGTATTTCTACCTGGAGTACTGCCAACCTTTTAAGTGCCTCCTCTTTATTTTTACCCTATCCAATTTCTCCACTTCCCCCTCCTTTACTGTGACAATGGCAGCATCCTCCTCTCTAGTGAAGACCGATGCAAAATATTCATTTAGTACCTCAGCCATGCCCTCTGCCTCCACAAGAAAGATCTCCTTTTTAGTCCCTAATCAGGTCCACCCTTCCTTTGACTATTCTTTTACTATTTATGTGTTTATAAAAGACATTTGCATTTCTTTTTATGTTACCCACTAATCTATTATCATACACACTCTTTGCCCCTATTATTTCCTTTCTCACTTCTCCTCTGTACTTTCTTTATGCAGCTTAGTTCTCTACTGTATTATCAGTCTGACATTTATCATAAGCCTCCTTTGTCTGTTTTGTTTTAATCTCTATATCTTCAGTCATCCAGCGAGTTCTAGCTTTTGTTGCTCTTCCTTTCCCCCTCGTGGGAATGTGTCTAGTCTGTACCCGAACTATCTTCTCTTTGAAGTCCTCCCATTGCTCATTTACTGTTTTACCTGCCAATCTTTGATTCCAATCCACCTGGACCAGATCCCCATTCAACTCACTGATATTAGTCCTCCTCCAGTTGAGTATTTTCTCATTTGATTTTTTCCTTGTCCTTTTCCACAGCTACTCTAAACCTAATGATATTATGATCACTGCTCCCCCACTGAAACATGCTCCAATTGCCTCACTTCATTCCCTAGAACCAGATCCAGCATTGCTTCCTTCCTGGTTGGGCTGGAAACATACTGATCAAGAAAGTCCTCCTGTACACAGTTCATGAACTCGTCCTTCTCTTTGCCCTTTACACTGTTACTTTCCCAGTATATATTCGGATAATTGAAGTCCCCATTATCTCTAATCTATAGTTCTTGCATCTTTCTGATATTTGCTAGCAAATTTGCCCCTCTATCTCCTTTGACTATTTGGTGGCCTGTAATATACACCCAGCAGCATAATAGCTCCTCTATTGTTCCTTAATTCTAACCAAATAGATTCTGTCTTTGACCCCTCAACTACATCATCCCTTTCCAGTACCATGACTGTATCTTTGATCAATACTGCCACCCCACCTTTTTTCCCTACCCTATCTTTCCTGAATACATTGGCAACTTCATATTCTTGGTTACAATCATCCCTTTGTTGAACCAGGTCTCCGTTATTGCCCCTATATCATAATCCCATCTGGCAATTTGTGCCTGCAGCTCATCAACCTTATTCACCACGCTCCGTGCATTTACGCAGATGCACTCCAAACCCATCCGAGTCTGCCTTGGATTTCTTCCCCTGTGCACCTTGTTTTTCCCCTCTAATGCTTCATGCTGGTGCTCCTCCCCCTGCTAAATTAGTTTAAACCCTCCCCCACAGCATGAGTTAACCTCCCCTCAAGGACATCGCTCCCAGCCCTGTTAAGGTACAACCCGTCCATCTTGTATAGGTCTCTCCTGCCCTAGAACTGGTCCCAAAGCCCTAGAGAATAGTGAGGAGGATAGTAGCAGACTTCAGGAGGACACAGGCAGCCTGGTGAAATGGGCAGACGCATGGCAGATGCAATTGAATGTGGATAAGTATGAAGTGATGAACTTTGGGAGCAACAACATGGAGAGGCAATTTTGTAGAGGGTGCACAAGCAGAGAGATCTGGGGGTGCACATACACAAATCTTTGAAGGTAGCAGGACAAGTTGAGAAGACTGTTAAAGCATATGAGATCTTGGGCTTTATTAATAGAGGCTTAGAGTACAAAAGCAAGGAAGTTATGCTAAATCTTTATAAAACACTGGTTAGGCCTCAGCTGGAGTATTGTGTTCAATTCTGGGCATCACACTTTAGGAAGGATGTCAAGGCCTTCGAGAGGGTGCAGAAGAGATTGACTAGAATGGTACCAGGGATGAGGGACTTCAGTTACATGGAGAGACTGGAGAAGCTGGGGTTGTTCTCCGAACAGATAGGGTTAAGGGGAGATTTGATAGAGGTGTTCAAAATCATGAACGGTTTTGACAGAGTAAATAAGGAGAAACTGTTTCCAATGGCAGAAGGGTCGGTAATCAGAGGACACAGATCGGTGATCGGCAAAAGAGCCAGAGGCGACATGAGGAAACATTTTTTTATGCAGCGAGTTGCTATCATAAGAACATAAGAACATAAGAACATAAGAACATAAGAAATTGGAGCAGGAGTAGGCCAATCGGCCCCTCCAGCCTGCTCCGCCATTCAATAAGATCATGGCTGATCTGATCCCAACCACAAATCTAAAGAACACAAGAAGTCGGAGCAGGACCCGGCCACATAGCCCCTGGGCCCTCTCCGCCACCCACAGGGCATTGACCGATCCGAACTCAGCTTCATGTCCAATTTCCTGCCCGCTCCCCATAACCCCTAATTCCCTTTACTTCTAGGAAACTGTCTATTTCTGTTTTAAATTTATCTAATGATGTAGCTTCCACAGCTTCCTGGGGCAGCAAATTCCACAGACCTACCACCCTCTGAGTGAAGAAGTTTCTCCTCATCTCAGTTTTGAAAGAGCAGCCCCTTATTCTAAGATTATGCCCCCTAGTTCTAGTTTCACCCATCTTTGGGAACATCCTTACTGCATCCACCCGATCAAGACCCTTCACAATCTTATATGTTTCAATAAGATCTGGAATGCACTGCCTGAAAGGGCGGTGGAAGCAGATTCAATAATAGCTTTCAAAGGGGAATTGGATAAATACTTGAAGGGAAAAAATTTACATGGCCGTGGGGAAAGAGCAGGGGAATGGGACTAATTGGATAGCTCTTTCAAAGAGTTGGCACAGGCACGAATGGCCTCCTCCTGTGCTGCACCTGCTATGATACTGTGAGATAGGGAGAAACTGTTTCCTCTGGCAAGTGCGTCAGTCACCAGAGGTCATAGATTTAAAATAATTGGCAAAAGAACGAGAGTGGAAATGAGGAGCAATTTTTTCACATAGGGTTGTTAAGACCTGGAACACACGACATTCCCCACCCTCTGTAAATTAGTTAAATCTAAACTGAATGTCGACCTTCCCTATTCTAAGCTTTTGAAGATACTAAATTTTAAAATTGAAATGTAATTTTCCGTTGGTTTTTACTCCAGCAGCTGTCCCGTGTATCTCGATGGCCACAGCCGTTACCTGGTTACCATCCAGACTTTGCAGCACCGTGATCAGTCAGTACCAGATTCAGAGACCTGTACACCCTGATTTAATTCAGTCGTATATTGCCTTAATTGGGCAGTATCCTTAGATCTTTCAGCTGGGGTTGAGGGCTTATTCCATACAAACATGCTTACAGTTAATACACTACCTGGTGTGTTGCTGAGCCATACATCCCAGGATGCTGCCTCGTGGTTATGGTACTGGACCCGGAACCCAGAGATCGCGAGTTCAAATCTCACCACAGCAAAATTGTAAAGTTGAATTCAATAAATTTTGTAAATTGTTAGCTGGCATCAGGAAATAACCGTGAAAACTGCTGGATTGTTGCACAAACCAACTGGTTCCCTAATGTCTTTCAAGAAACAGACCCTGCCACCCTTAGCCCTGGTTTGGTCCACACAGGACTCCAGTCCCACACTACCTGTTTAACTCTTCATGCATTCAGGGCAAGTCATGATGAGCAGGAAATGTCCACATCCCAAGAACCAATTTGTTATTTTTTTTGCTATTTATTCTTGGAATGTGGGCAAAGTTGGCAAGGTCACATTTATCACCCATCCCTTCTTATCCTGAACCACTGCTGTCCTTGTGGTGAATTTGCTCCCATGATGGTGTTCGCAGAGATGTCATCCTTTAACTATTGAAATTGGTGAGATGGCCTCGCCAAAACCTGTCGGGTCAGGGGCCCGCGAACCCAAGAGAGTTGACATGTCTGCTACTGCCTCAGACAAAGGAGGTCGTGAAGGTAAGAGTTAACTAAAAGATAGAAAAACTAGCATTAATACCAGATTTTTTCCTGCCAATCACAAAGATTACATTTAATGGCCTAGATTTTCCTATCCAGCAGGGATCCCTGGGAACCAGCAAACAGAAGAGAGACTGTAACATGCTGGTGCGTGACACTGAGCTCAAGTGCCAGGCAGGCAGGGTATTATGGTCGAGGCGGAAGTGTTTGGCACTTCTCGCACCAGAAGCTGTTGTGCGAGAAGTTCTGAGAAGCAGCAGGTGGAGGAAGTTCACAGGTGCAAATGCGAATTGTGTATCACTATGATTTTTCTCCTGGGTTGCTCGCAGTAGTGCCGTGGAGATTAATCTTTCATTCCTGTGATTAGATAATAGAATTGTGATATTGAGTGATCCTTACCAGGGATAAACTTTGATAGCAATTAATATGTGTCTAAGCTTGTAAATAGGGGCATTGAATACAAAAACAAGGATGTCATGCTAAACCTTTATAAATCACAGGTTAGGCCTTAGCTGAAGTATTGATAGAGCAAATAGGGAGAAACTGTTTCCTTTGGCAATGTGGGAACCAGAGGTCATAGATTTAAAATAATCGGCAAAAGAACTAAAGGGGAAATGAGAACTGTTTTCACCCAGTGCGTTCCAGATCATTACAACCCGATCTGAAAGGGTGGTGGAAGCAGATTCCATAGGAAATGTCAAAAAGCAATTGGACATGTACTTGAGGGCTAATTTGCAGAGTTATGGGGAAGAAGCTGAGACGTGGGACTAAATTGGATACCTCTTTCGAAGAGCTGGCACAGGCATGATGGGCCGAATGGCCTCCTTCCGTGTTGTAAGATTCTATGATTTTATGAATCTGAAGCCCTCCCTCCTGCACCATTTTTCCAGCCACACATTAACCTGCCTTATCTTACTGCTCTTATACTCACCAGCATGTGGCACTGGGAGTAATCCAGAGATTACCACCTTTGAGGTCCTGCTCTTTAACTTCCTCCCTTGCTCCTGAAACTCCTGATTCTAGGATCTCAACCCTTTTCCTTCCTGTGTCGATGGTTCTAACCTGGACCACGACTTCTGTCTGTTTCTTCTGTGTCTCCCCCGCCCCCCCCACCCCCGCCCCCCCCACCGGCAGTATGTTCTGCACCTGTTCCGTGATGTCCTTTACTCTGGCACCAGGGAGGCAACACACCATCAATCTGTCATCTCCTTGGTTCTAAAGAAATCAACCCCAATTTTTCAAGTCTTTTCTCGTATTTGTATTTCCTCATACCAGGCAGCATCCTAGTGAATCTGCAGTGTATCCTCTCTAATGCCTCAACACCTTCCTATAGGTGTGGAACCAAATACTGTACAAAGTACTCCAACTGTGGTTCTTACTACGGTTTTCACAGTTAAATCTTGACTTTTAAATTCTAAACCTCTTCCATTGAAACCCGGTATTCCATTAGCTATTTTTAGGGCCATATCCACTTGAGATGCTACTTTTAATGTCATGTGAAGCTGAAAAACCCCCAAACCCCTTTGCTCTTCCACATTACCCGGCTATCCGTCGTTCAAAACATAATTACTTTTTATCATTCAATAAGGTGTCACGTAAAATATTGTTACGCAAGATGGGGTTGGGGGTAGTACATTAGTACGGATAGAGGATTGGTTAACGGACAGCAAACAGAGAGTAGGGGTAATCTGGTCATTCTCAGGTCGGCAGGCTGTAACTAGTGGGGCACTGCAAGGATCAGTGCTTGGGCCTCAACTATTTACAATCTATATTAATGACTTAGATGAAGGGACCGAGTGCAATGTATCCAAGTTGGCTGAGGATACAAAGCTAGGTGGGAAAGTAAGCTGTGAGGAGAACACTGAGTCTGCAAAGGGATATAGACAGGTTAAGTGAGTGGGTGAGAAGGTGGCAGATGGAGTATAATGTGGAGATATGTGAGGTTATTCACTTTGGTAGGAAGAATAGAAAAAACAATATCTTTTAAATGGTGAGAAACTATTAAAGGTGATGTTCGGAGGGATTTGGGTGTCCTTGTACAAGAAACTCAAAGTTAGCATGCAGGTACAGCAGGCAATTAGGAAGGCAAATGGTATGTTGGCCTTTATTGCAAGGAGGTTGGAGTACAAGAGTAAGGAAGTCTTATTACAGGCAGAGAGCATTTGCGTGTCTCATATCTTGTTCCTTTGCTCTCCCTTAATGTAAATCTCAGTCTGCAGCACGTCTTGAAACCACTCTAACTCAATTACATTAGTTCTTCACTTTACTTCACACCCTCCATTTCTGATATTGTGCAGACATGTTGATCTTTGCTTTCAGAATGGACCAACAGTAACATCCATCTGCTGTGTCTGAGGCTGCTTGAATTCTAATAATCCCATGTGCAGTACAGGGTGCAGTCTTTGTTCTGAATTAAGTGATTTGTAAACTGATTTGTTTTTGCACAGAATATTTGCATCACACATTGTGGCATTTCCCAATTCTTCATTCATCTGTAGATTTCCTTTCCTGTGAAGACACAGTAAATTCTAACGGAAGATGGTTTTGAAGTTTGGTGTCTGGCCTGGACCTAGAAATAACTCTGTTGGATATGGAACAGTGGAATATTGCACATTGAATATTGAAGATTACATAGAATTACCTACAATTACCCAGTGTCTACAGCACAGAAACAGGCCATTCGGTCCAACTGGTCTTTGCTGGCGTTTATGCTCCACACTAGCTTTGTCCCTTAATCCATCCTGAGATCCCTGAGTCTAGCCAGTTCTACTGGGGGGAAAAACACGCAGCCATACAATTATAGATTTTGTCAGTACAAACCTGGATTAGAAACATAAAAAAAACACAAGACTGGAAAAGGTCATGGGCCCACCGAGTCCACCTTCTTGCTGTCCTAACAGTTGTAACTGATGTGTTTCTCTCTAAGGTACTTGCCCAATTTGGCCTTTAAAGAGGCCTATGCTCTTTGTCTCGACAACCTCCCTTGGTAAGCTTTTCCTAAAACTGACCAGTGTATGTATGAGCTTTCATCGGAACAGGAGTAAGCCATTCAGCCCCTCGTGCTTGCTCCGCCATTTGATAAGATCATGGCTGATCTGTGATCTAACTCCATATACCTGCCTTTGGCCCATATCCCTTAATACCTTTGATTGCCAAAAAGCTATCTATCTCAGATTTAAATTTAGCAATTGAGCTGGTATCAATTGCCGTTTGCAGAAGAGAGTTCCAAACTTCTACCACCCTTTGTGTGTAGAAATGTTTTCTAATCTCACTCCTGAAAGGTCTGGCTCTAATTTTTAGACTGTGCCCCCTACTCCTAGAATCCCCAACCAGCGGAAATAGTTTCTCTCCATCCACCCTATCTGTTCCCCTTAATATCTTATAAACTTCGATCAGATCACCCCTTAACCTTTGAAACTCCAGAGAATACAACCCTAATTTGTGTAACCTCTCCTCGTAACTTAACCCTTGAAGTCCGGGTATCATTCTAGTAAACCTACGCTGCACTCCCTCCAAGGCCAATATGTCCTTCCGAAGGTGCAGTGCCCAGAACTGCTCACAGTACACCAGGTGCGGTCTAACCAGGGTTTTGTATAGCTGCAGCATAACTTCTGCCCCCTTGTACTCTAGTCCTCTCGATATAAAGGCCAGCATTCCATTAGCCTTCTTTATTATTTTCTGCACCTCTTCATGACACTTCAATCATCTATGCACCTGAACCCCGAAGTCCCTTTGGACATCCGCTGTTTTTAACTTTTTACCATTTAGAAAGTACCCTGTTCTATCCTTTTTTGATCCAAAGTGGATGACCTCACTTTTGTCGACATTGAATTCCTTTGCCACAGTTTTGCCCATTCACTTAATCTATCAATATCACTTTGTAATTTTATGTTTTCATCTACACTGCTTACAATGCCACCAATCTTTGTGTCATCGGCAAACTTAGATATGAGACTTTCTATGCCTTCATCTAAGTCGTTAATAAATATTGTGAATAATTGAGGCCCCAAGACAGATCCCTGTGGAACTCCACTAGTCACATCCTGCCAATGTGAGTACCTTCCCATTATCCCAACTCTCTGTCGCCTTTCGCTCAGCCAACTTCCTAACCAAGTCCGTACTTTTCCCTCGATTCCATGGGCTTCTATCTTAGCTAACATGTGGGACCTTATCAAATGCCTTCTGGAAGTCCATATAAATAACATCCATTGACATTCCCCTGTCCACTACTTTAGTCACCTCTTCAAAAAATTCAATCAGGTTTGTCAGGCACGACCTACCTTTCACAGATCCATGCGGGCTCTCTGATTAACTGAAAATTCTCGAAAATTGAAGCCAATTTGCCAACAAAATGTATGAGATCAATCAGCCTTAAAAAAAAACTAATGAGCTGTGGCAGGAGCCGAATCAGAATGGAAATTAAAAAACGAGCACAATCCGAGGCAATGTGATGGGCAGTTGGATTGTAAGGATCTGAAAAAGAGCAGTGACAAAAACGAGGTCAAAGAAGTGATGCAAATCCACAGAGAATGCCTTTAACAACACGTGAATGTTCAGGGTTAGTCACATGCTGATGTATTCATTGGGCTATTTATAAATCTAATCATAAGATGCTATACAGCTAACCACATAAAAAGGCTTGTTCACATTTTAAACATTTGACATTTGGTATTCTCAAAGCAATAAATGACTGAGAATTGAATCATTTCTGAACTGGATAATCAGGATAATGGGGATAACGGTCTTAAGTTAAATAGTAATAAGCGGGTTTCAGTGGAAAAATGCCCAAGTGTTTGAGTAGGATCGATTATAATAGAATTTGATTGAAGAGCAGCAGGTTGCTGGCACAGTGTTCTGTTGTAGAAACATGTGGAATGTTGGAATGCATGGTTCCCTGCATAATATCTTGCACAGTGCATTCTTAAAAACTTTCAAAACCACCAGTGAGGAGGTCCCAAGTGCAAGTGAGATATTTCCCCACAAGAAAAGGGAATTTTCTAAAGTGAAGGGGCCATTCAGCCCATCTAGTTAATTTGAAGTTGGCCCAAGGTACTCGTGGATTATTCCTAGTGGCGAGCTCGAGCAATAATGATTGCACCCTGCTGCTAGATGAATTGAATGCCCAGTCAATTAAAGAATGGTATAGGATACGAGGCACTAAAATAAGAGGGCTTATTTTAGTGCCTCGTATCCTAGAACTTCTTAAAAGTGCAAGTGAGTAATCAGGGTTTGTGTGTTAATTGTTGTATGTTATTGGCCTCTATCAAGAGGGGTTTACTGCTTTGTGGTTTCATCCAGGTGTGTATCAGGGAAAACTACCATTACTTATGGCTTACAAGGTGTCAGTCGTGGCTCAGTGGCAGCAGTCCAGAGACTTGAGCACAAAATCTAGGCTAATGCTTCAGTGCAGTACTGAGGGAGTGCAACACTGTCAGAGGTGCCGTCTTTCGGATGAGATGTTAAACCGAGGCCCTGTCTGCCACCTCAGGTGGATGTAAAAGATCCCACGGCACTATTTTGAAGAAGAACAGGGCGTTCTGCCTGGTGTCCTGGCCAATATTTATCACTGAACCAACATCACTAAAAAAGATTGTCTGATCATTGTGGGACCTTGCTGTGCACAAATTGGCTGTCGCATTTCCTACATTACAACAGTGTCTACAGTGCACTGTAATGTACTTCATTGACTGTAAAGCGCTTTGGGATGTTCTGAAAGGTACAAGTTCTGCCTTTCTGCCGACCCCTTCCAAAGCACAAGCACATTTGTCAGTCTCAAAGGCTTCTCTGCACAGCACAATTGTTGAAAATAATTTAGTGCAGTATGAAACTAGTGATGAGTGGCACGTGTGTGATGTGCGATGCCCTGAATGCTTAATGTGCCCAGGATACCCACACTTTCAGGCTATCTCTGACTGCTTGCACTCATGCTCAAGGTTTCTGAGCTGATGGGTTGTTGGGATGCATGTTCCAGGAGGTGGTCACCCTGCAGGCAGTTAGTGAGGAAGGAAAGTGGCTGCCCATCAGTGCAGGGATCTCTGGAGAGTGTTGAATTAATAAACAGGTATTTAGTATTGAATATCTGTGACAATGGTGACAACTCTGAGAAGGGTGACCACAAGCAAAACCATGACACAGTTGCCAAAAAGAGGAAGTGAAGTGCAGAAATTGAGCAGTTTCCGGGAACAGACAGGTGCTTGTGTAAGCACAGTCGATGGTCCTGAATGGTGTGTTGCCTCCCAGCTGTCAGACTAAGAGACGTAAGGGAGTGGGCGCAAAAGATTTTGGAGAGGGAAAGTGAACAGTCAGAAGTTAGGAGAATAGCAGCAGATTTCAGATGACATAGACAGACTGATGAAATGGGCAGACACAAGGCAGATGAAATTCAGTGCAGAGAAGTGTGAAGTGGTGCATTTTGGAAGGAAGAATGAGGAGAGGCAATATAAATTAAATTATACAGTTCTAAAAAGGGTGCAGGACCAAAGAGAATGGGGGTTCACGTGCAGAAATCTTGGAAAGTGGCAGGGCAAGTTGAGAATGCTGTTTATTATATAAAAAAAACATTGGGGATCCTGGGCTTTATTAACAGAGGCGTAGAGTACAAAAGCAGGGAAGTTATGCTTAACCTTTATAAATCACTGGTTAGGTCCCAACTGGAGTATTGAGTCCAATTCTGGGCACTATACTTTAGAAAGGATGTCAAGGTCTTGGAGAGGGTGCAGAGGAGATTTACCAAATGGTACTAGGGATGAGGGTCTTCAGTTACGTGGAGAGACTGGAGAAGCTGGGGTTGTTCTCCGAGCAGAGAAGCTTTAGAGGAGATTTGATAGAGGTGTTCAAAATTACGAGGGGCTTTGATAAAGTAGATAGGGAGAAACTGACAGGAGGGTTGATCAGAGGACGCAGATTTAAGGTGGTCGGCAAAAGAGCCAGAGGCGAGATGAGGAAAGATTTTTTCCACAGTGAGTTGTGATGATCTGGAATGTGCTGCCTGAAAGCAGATTCAATAATAACTTTCAAAAGGGAATTGGATAAATACTTGAAGGGGAACAATTTGCAGGACTACGGGGAAAGAGCAGGGGAATGGGCCTAATCGGATAGCTCTTTCAAAGAGCCGGCACAGGCACGATGGGCTGAATGGCCTCCTCCTGTGCTGTAAGATTCTATAAGTTGTGGTTCATACAGGAACCAATGACGTAGGAAGAAACCAAATTGACGTCCTCTGATCAGAAGGCAAGTGGAGAAGAGAGTAATCTCAGGATTACTCCCAGTGCCACGTGCTGGCCAGTAGAGGAAAAGTAAGATAAGGGACTTAAATGCATGGCTCACTTTCTTTTCCCAGCACCTCCAGCTTCATTGGCCTCCCATGCCCTCGACTTTAATATCTTCTTGTAACCATGAAATCTCTCCACGTACTCACCACTTCCTTCCTTTCGCCGTGATCTGCTTCAAGCTTCATGTCGCTGAGTGTAGCCCGTGGCATTGGCCCTTTTGCCCCTGCTCTGCTGTTCACACCGACATGTTCAGTTACTGAGCCCCTGCCGTCTGGAAATTCCTGCCTCAGAACCTCTAGCTTATCACCTCTCTCTCTATTTTCAAAAGCCTCCTTAAGATCCTTCCCTTCGACTCCCGCCTGGAGTTCACTTAATGTCCACAGCCCTGTAAAGTGCTCTGAGACACTTGGAGTGCTACGTAACTTGTTGATTTGCAGGTGAGTGTGAACTGGGTTGACAGGTTAGAGATAAAAACCACAGATGCTGGAAATACCCAGCAGATCCGTCGGCATTAGGGCAAAAAGCGAGTTATAGATTTGGGTCGAGACCAAAGGGTGTGCTCTTGGAAAGTTAGCCTGTTCTGTCTTTTCAGATGCTGATGGACCTGCTGTGAATTTATATTCTTTATCATATCCTCAGATATCCCACAGCTAATTAGTTTGAAGTGCAAGCTGCTGTTACTGATGCAGATCACTAGCATTTTCTGTTTAATTTGAAATGTCGAGTAGCTTTCTTTAACCTTTAAGTGGTCTGAAGGGTTCTTGTCGATATTTACAAATGCAAACTTAGATAACTTCCAAATGTAATGGATACGCTTGATCTGTAAGAGTTTAGATTTAGGTCGAAACAGTAAGTTGATAATTTAGCCTGAGCGTTTCTCTGAATTGTTGCTTTATTCACCCTAAATTGCTGCTGTCCGTATATAGTGGAGATAATGATAAACACGCAGCAGTGTCGTTGTTGAATCTGTCGCAGATATCCCATGGCACTGGTCACATTGAGTCAGAGGATTCACTGTTTTATAACAGGCAGAGCACATCAGGGCTCAGATTTACAGTGAATGAATCAAATTCCATTTTAGTTAAACTGCATTCTTTTGGGATTCCACAATACTATCCATTATTTTGTGAAAAATGTACGAGTTTTTTTTATGTACTCGTCATCTAAACAAGAATCGTCAAGACCAAGGGTCGGCAAATGAGGCGGGTTTTGAGAGCAGGGATAATTGTGAAGTGTAAGATTTCTCAGACATCTCTCGCTGCATTGTATAGAGTAATCCAAGAAAATGGGGTCTCGCTTACCTGTTTCTGTTTTTGTTTCTCACTCTGTATGTTCTGCTTTGCTCTCTTTTTCTTTTATAGTATCTTAGTATGTTACAGCACAGAAGGAGGCCATTCGGCCCATCATGATTCTATGATTCTATGATTCTATGATTCTATGCCTGTGCTGGCTCTTTGAAAGAGCTATTAGGGGTACGGTAGCAGAGTGGTTATGTTACTGGACTAGTAATCCAGAGGCCTGGACTAATAATCCAGAGTCATGAGTTCAAATCCCGCCAAAAAATCTGGAATTAAAATACCAGTATCAGTAATGGTGGCCATGAAACTACCGGATTGTCGTAAAAACCCATCTGGTTCACTAATGCCCTTTAGGGAAGGAAACCTGCTGTCCTTACCTGGTCTGGCCAAAATGTGACTCCAGACCCACAGCAATGTGGTTGATTCTTAATTGCCCTCTGAAATGGCCAAGCAAGCCACTCAGTTGTACAATCTCGCTTAAAAAAAAAAGTCACAATAAGAATAAAACCGGACGGACCACCCGGCATTGGACCACTAGGTACCGGACACGACAAAGGCAAACCAAGTTCAGTCGACCCTGCAAAGTCCTCCTCACTAACATCTGGGAACTTGTGCCAAAATTGGGAGAGCTGTCCCACAGACTAGTCAAGCAACAGCCTGACATAGCCATACTCACAGAATCATACTTTTCAGCCAATGTGCCAGACTCTTCCATCACCATCCCTGGGTATGTCCTGTCCCACCAGGAAGACAGACCCACCAGAGGTGGCGGTCCAGTGATATACAGCCAGGAGGGAGTGCCCCTGGGAGTCCTCAACATTGACTCTGGACCCCATGAAATCTCATGGCATCAGGTCAAACATGGGCAAGGAAACCTCCTGCTGATTACCACCTACCGTCCTCCTTCAGCTGATGAATCAGTCCTCCTCCATGTTGAACACCACTTGGAGGAAGCACTGAGGGTAACAAGGGCACAGAATGTACTCTGGGTGGGGGATTTCAATGTCCATCACCAAGAGTGGCTCGGTAGCACCACTACTGACCGAGCTGGCCGAGTCCCGAAGGACATAGCTGCTAGACTGGGCCTGCGGCAGGTGGTGAGCGAACTAACACGAGGGAAAAACTTACTTGACCTCGTCCTCAACAATCTACCTGTCGCAGATGCATCTGTCCATGAAGTATTGGTAGGAGTGACCACCGCACAGTCCTCGTGGAGATGAAGTCCCGTCTTCGCACTGAGGATGCCATCCAACATGTTGTGTGGCACTACCACCGTGCTAAATGGGACAGATTCAGAACAGATCAAGCAGCTCAAAACTGGGCATCCATGAGGTGCTGTGGGCCATCAGCAGTGGCAGAATTGTATTCCAGCACAATCTGTAATCTCATGGCCTGGCATATTCCTCACTCTACCATTACCAACAAGCCAGGGGATCAAAGAGATGAAATCACTTCAATGATAAAGGAGGATATAACGAGAAGTAAGCAGCCAACAGAGACCTTATGGGTTGCATTGAGAAATAGGAAAGGATCCAAGACTATAGTGGGAATTGTATATAGGAGCCCTGGCAGCAGCTCTGAAGTTCTAGATTGTATAAATGCAGAGATTAGACAAGCGTGTAAGAAAGGCATAGTGGTCTTAATGGGGGACTTTAACCTTCACATAGATTGGGAAAAGCAGTCCAGCAACTGTCAGAAAGGTAGTGAATTTCTTGAGTGTGTTTGGGATAGTTTTCTACAGCAGTATGTCCTAGAGGCAACAAGGGGGCAAGCCACACTAGATTTAGTAATGAGTAATGAACCAGATTTAGTTAACGGCTTAACTGTGCGCGAACATCTATCCAATAGTGATCATAACATGATCGAGTTCAATGTAGTGTTTGAAAGGGAAAAAAGTGAATCAGCTGCTCAGATTCTAGACTTGGGTAAGGCCGACTTCAATGGGATGAGACAGAGACTGTCCACAGTAAACTGGGCGAATCTGTTAATGGGTAAAACGACTGATGATCAGTGGGAAATGTTTAAAGAAACATTTAACGTGATACAGAATCGGTTTATACCCCTGAGGGGCAAGAACTCGACTTGCCCAAAAAAACAGCCATGGACAACTAAAGAGGTAAGGGACAGTATAAGACATAAGAAAAGGGCATACAAAAAGGCAAAAAATGGCACAGATCCTGACGAATGGGAAAGATACAAAGATCAACAAAGGGTCACAAAACAGATAGTAAGGGCAACAAAAAGAGAGTATGAAAAGAAACTTGCAAGGGATATCAAAACCAATACGAAGAACTTTTATAGTTATATTAGGAAAAAGAGGGTGGTCAGGAGCAGTGTTGGCCCCTTAAAAACTGAAAGTGGGGATATTGTCATTGACAATGGGGAAATGGCGGACATGTTGAACGATTACTTTGCGTCAGTATTTACAGTCGAAAAAGAGGATAGCATGCCGGAAATCCCAAGAAAACTAATATTGAATCGGGGACAGGGACTTGATAAAATTAATATAAGTAAAGCAACAGTAATGAAGAAAATAATAGCACTAAAGAGTGACAAATCCCCAGGACCAGATGGTTTCCATCCCAGGGTTTTAAAGGAAGTAGGTGAGCACATTGCAGATGCCCCAACGATAATCTTTCAAAGTTCTCTGGATTCAGGAACTGTCCCTCTGAATTGGAAAATTGCGCATGTCACTCTGCTTTTTAAGAAAGGAGAGAGAGGGAAACCAGGGAATTATAGACCAGTTAGCCTAACATCTGTTGTGGGGAAAATGCTGCAGTCTATAATTAAGGATAGGGTGACTGAACACCTCGAGAATTTTCAGTTAATCAGAGAGAGCCAGCATGGATTTGTGAAAGGCAGGTCGTGCCTGACAAACCTGATTGAATTTTTTGAAGAGATGACTAAAGTAGTGGACAGGGGAATGTCAATGGATGTTATTTATATGGACTTCCAGAAGGCATTTGATAAGGTCCCACATGTTAGCTAAGATAGAAGCCCATGGAATCGAGGGAAAAGTACGGACTTGGTTAGGAAGTTGGCTGAGCGAAAGGCGACAGAGAGTTGGGATAATGGGAAGGTACTCACATTGGCAGGATGTGACTAGTGGAGTTCCACAGGGATCTGTCTTGGGGCCTCAATTATTCACAATATTTATTAACGACTTAGATGAAGGCATAGAAAGTCTCATATCTAAGTTTGCCGATGACACAAAGATTGGTGGCATTGTAAGCAGTGTAGATGAAAACATAAAATTACAAAGTGATATTGATAGATTAGGTGAATGGGCAAAACTGTGGCAAATGGAAATCAATGTAGACAAATGTGAGGTCATCCCCTTTGGATCAAAAAAGGATATTCCAGGGTACTTTCTAAATGGTAAAAAGTTAAAAACAGTGGATGTCCAAAGGGACTTCGGGGTTCAGGTACATCGATCATTGAAGTGTCATGAAGAGGTGCAGAAAATAATCAGTAAGGCTCATTGGAATGCTGGCCTTTATATCTAGAGTACAAGGGGGCAGAAGTTATGCTGCAGCTGCACAAAACCCTGGTTTGACTGCACCTGGAGCACTGTGAGCAGTTCTGGGCACTGCACCTTCGGAAGGACATATTGGCCTTGGAGGGAGTGCAGCGTTGGTTTACTAGAATGATACCCGGACTTCAAGGGTTAAGTTACGAGGAGAGATTACACAAATTGGAGTTGTATTCTCTGGAGTTTCGAAGGTTAAGGGGTGATCTGATCGAAGTTTATAAGATATTAAGGGGAACGGATAGGGACGATAGAGAGAAACTATTTCCGCTGGTTGGGGATTCTAGGAGTAAGGGGCACAGTCTAAAAATTAGAACCAGACCTTTCAGGAGTGAGATTAGAAAACATTTTTTTTTTATTCGTTCACAGGATGTGGGCATCGCTGGCGAGGCCAACATTTATTGCCCATCCCTAATGGCCCTCGAGAAGGTGGTGGTGAGCCGCCTTCTTGAACCGCTGCAGTCCGTGTGGTGACGGTTCTCCCACAGTGCTGTTCGGAAGGGAGTTCCAGGATTTTGACCCAGCGACAATGAAGGAACGGCGATATATTTCCAAGTCAGGATGGTGTGTGACTTGGAGGGGAACGTGCAGGTGGTGTTGTTCCCATGTGCCTGCTGCTCTTGTCCTTCTAGGTGGTAGAGGTCGCGGGTTTGGGAGGTGCTGTCGAAGAAGCCTTGGCGAGTTGCTGCAGTGCATCCTGTGGATGGTACACACTGCAGCCACAGTGCGCCGGTGGTGAAGGGAGTGAATGTTTAGGGTGGTGGATGGGGTGCCAATCAAGCGGGCTGCTTTATCTTGGATGGTGTCGAGCTTCTTGAGTGTTGTTAGAGCTGCACTCATCCAAGCAAGTGGAGAGTATTGCAATACACTCCTGACTTGTGCCTTGTATATGGTGGAAAGGCTTTGGGGAGTCAGGAGGTGAGTCACTCGCCGCAGAATCCCCAGCCTCAGACCTGCTCTCGTAGCCACAGTATTTATATGGCTGGTCCAGTTAAGTTTCTGGTCAATGGTGACCCCCAGGATGTTGATGGTGGGGGATTCGGCGATGGTAATGACATTGAATGTCAAGGGGAGGTGGTTGGACTCTCTCTTGTTGGAGATGGCACTTGTCTGGCGCGAATGTTACTTGCCACTTATCAGCCCAAGCCTGGATGTCGTCCAGGTCTTGCTGCATGCGGGCTCAGACTGCTTCATTATTTGAGGGATTGCGAATGGAACTGAACACTGTGCAGTCATCAGCGAACATCCCCATTTCTGACCTCATGATGGAGAGAAGGTCATTGATGAAGCAGCTGAAGATGGTTGGGACACTGCCCTGAGGAACTCCTTTGTGTTCGGTATGACTCCAGCCACTGAAGAGTTTTCCCCCTGATTCCCATTGACTTCAATTTTACTTGGGCTCCTTGGTGCCACACTCGGTCAAATGCTGTCTTGATGTCAAGGGCAGTCACTCTCACCTCGCCTCTGGAATTCAGCTCTTTTGTCCATGTTTGGACCAAGGCTGTAATGAGGTCTGGAGCCGAGTGGCGGAACCCAAACTGAGCATCGGTGAGCAGGTTTTTGTTGAGTAAGTGCTGCTTGATAGCACCTTCGACGACACCTTCCATCACTTTGCTGATGATTGAGAGTAGACTGATGGGGCGGTAATTGGCCGGATTGGATTTGTCCTGCTTTTTGTGGACAGGACACACCTGGGCAATTTTCCACATTGTCGGGTAGATGCCAGTGTTGTAGCTGTACTGGAACAGCTTGGCTCGAGGCGTAGCTAGTTCTGGAGCACAAGACTTCAGCACTACAGCTGGGATGTTGTCGGGGCCCATAGCCTTTGCTGTATCCAGTGCACTCGGCCATTTCTTGATATCACGTGGAGTGAATCGAATTGGCTGAAGACTGGCTTCCGTGATGGTGGGGATATCGAGAGGAGGCCGAGATGGATCATCCACTCGACACTTCTGGCTGAAGATGGTTGCAAACACTTCAGCCTTGTATTTTGCACTCACGTGCTGGACTCCGCCATCATTGAGGATGGGGATGTTTGCAGATCCTCCTCCTCCCGTTAGTTGTTTAATTGTCCACCACCATTCACGACTGGATGTGGCAGGACTGCAGAGCTTTGATCTGATCCGTTGGTTGTGGAATCGCTTAGCTCTGTCCATAGCATGTTGCTTCCGCTGTTTAGCATGCATGTAGTCCTGAGTTGCAGCTTCACCAGGTTGGCAGCTCATTTTTACGTACGCCTGGTGCTGCTCCTGGCATGCTCTTCTACACTCCTCATTGAACCAGGGTTAATCCCCTGGCTTGTTGGTAATGGTAGAGTGAGGAATATGCTGGGCCATGAGGTTACAGATTGTGCTGGAATACAATTTTGCTGCTGCTGATGGCCCACAGCGCCTCATGGATGCCCATTTTTGAGCTGCTAGATCTGTTCTGAATCTATCCCATTTAGCACGGTGATAGTGCCACACAACACGTTGGATGGTGTCCTCAGTGCGAAGACGGGACTTCATCTCCACGAGGACTGTGCGGTGGTCACTCCTACCAATACTGTCATGGACAGATGCATTTGCGACAGGTAGTTTGTTGAGGACGAGGTCAAGTAAGTTTTTCCCTCGTGTTGGTTCGCTCACCACCTGCCGCAGGCCCAATCTCGCAGCTGTGTCCTTCAGGACTCGGCCAGCTCGGTCAGTAGTGGTGCTCCCCGAGCCACTCTTGGTGATGGACATTGAAGTCCCCCACCCAGAGTACATTTTGTGCCCTTGCTACCCTCAGTGCTTCCTCCTACCACCCTTTCGACACACAAAGGGTGGTGGAAGTTTGGAACTCTCTTCCACAAATGGCAATTGATACCAGCTCAATTGCTGAAGTTAAATCTGAGATCGATCGCATTTTGGCAATCAAAGGTATTAAGGGATATGGGCCAAAGGCGGGTATATGGAGTTAGATCACAGATCAGCCATGATCTTATCAAATGGCGGAGCAGGCATGAGGGGCCTAATGGCCTGCTCCTGTTCCTATGTTCCTAATGACGAGTGTAGAAGAGCATGCCAGGAGCAGCACCAGGCGTACCTAAAAATGAGGTGCCAACCTGGTGAAGCGACAACTCAGGACTACATGCATGCTAAACAGCGGAAGCAACATGCTATGGGCAGACCTAAGCGATTCCACAACCAACGGTTCAGATCAAAGCTCTGAGTTCCTGCCACATCCAGTCGTGAATGGTGGTGGACAATTAAACAACTAACGGGAGGAGGAGGCTCTGGAAACATCCCCTTCCTCAACGATGGCGGAGTCCAACACGTGTGTGCAAAAGACAAGGCTGAAGTGTTTGCAACCGTCTTCAGCCAGAAGTGCCGAGTGGATGATCCATCCCGGCTGCCTCCCGATATCCCCACCACCACAGAAGCCAGTCTTCAACCAATTCGATTCACTCCACGTGATATCAAGAAACGGCTGAGTGCACTGGATACAACAAAGGCTATGGGCCCCGACAACATCCCGGCTGTAGTGCTGAAGACTTGTGCTCCAGAACTAGCTGCGCCTCGAGCCATGCCGTTCCAGTACAGATACAACACTGGCATCCACCCGACAATGTGGAAAATTGCCCAGGTATGTCCTGTCCACGAAAAGCTGGACAAATCCAATTCGGCCTATTACTGCCCCATGAGCCCACACTTAATCATCAGCAAAGTGATGGAAGGTGTTGTCGACAGTGCTATCAAGCGGCACCTACTTCCCAATAAAGTGCTCACTGATGCTCAGTTTGGGTTCCGACAGGACCACTCGGCTCCAGACCTCATTTCAGCCTTGGTGCAAATATGGACAAAAGAGCTGAATTCCAGAGGTGAGGTGAGAGTTACTGCCCTTGATATCAAGGCAGCATTTGACCGAGTGTGGCACCAAGGAGGCCTAGTAAAATTGAAGTCAATGGGAATCAGGGGGAAAACTCTTCAGTGGCTGGAGTCATACCGAACACAAAGGAAGATGGTAGTGGTTGTTGGAGGCCAATCATCTCAGCCCCAGGACATTGCTTCAGGAGTTCCCCAGTGCAGTGTCCACGGCCCAACCATCTTCAGCTGCTTCATCAATGACCTTCCCTCCATCATAAGGGTCAGAAATGGGGATGTACATTGTCGATTGCACAGTGTTCAGTTCCATTCGCAACCCCTCAAATAATGAAGCAGTCCGAGCCTGCATGCAGCAAGACCTGGACAACATCCAGGCTTAGGCTGATAAGTGGCAAGTAACATTCGCGCCAGACAAGTGCCAGGCAATGACAATCTCCAACAATAGACAGTCTAACCACCTCCCTGTGACATTCAACGGCATTACCATTGCCGAATCCCCCACCATCAACATCCTGGGGGTCACCATTGACCAGAAGCTTAACTGGACCAGCCATATAAATACTGTGGCTACAAGAGCAGGTCAGAGGCTGGGTATTCTGTGACTCACCTCCTGACTCCCCAAAGCCTTTCCACCGTCTACAAGGCACATGTCAGGAGTGTGATGGAATACTCTCCACTTGCCTGGATGAGTGCAGCTCCAACAACACTCAAGAAGCTCGACACCATCCAAGATAAAGCAGCCCACTTGATTGGGACCCCATCCACCACCCTAAACATTCACTCCCTTCACCACCGGCGCACTGTGGCTGCAGTGTGTACCATCCACAGGATGCACTGCAGCAACTCGCCAAACCTTCTTCGACAGCACCTCCCAAACCCCTGACCTCTACCACCTAGAAGCACAAGAGCAGCAGGTACATGGGAACAACACCACCTGCATGTTCCCCTCCAAGTCACACACCATCCCGCCTTGGAAATATATCGCCGTTCCTTCATTGTTGCTGGATCAAAATCCTGGAACTCCCTTCCTAACAGCACTGTGGGAGAACCTTCACCACACGGACTGCAGCGGTTCAAGAAGGCGGCTCACCACCACCTTCTCAAGGGCAATTAGGGATGGGCAATGAACGCCGGCCTCGCCAGCGACACCCACATCCCATGAACGAATAAAAAAAACCCCAATTAGTCCCACTCCCCTGCTCCTGAAATTTTTTTCCCTTCACGTATTCATCCATTTCCCTTTTTGAAAGTTACTATTGAATCTGCTTCTACCACCCTTTCAGGCGGCACATTCCAGATCATAAGTTTCTGTGTTTTAAAAAAAAATGTTTTCGTGTGTCGCCTCTGGTTCTTTTGCCGATCACCTTAAATCTGGAAGTGAACTCCTAGAAGTGTAGTGAGCAGTGAGGAGCATAGTGATAGAAGTCAAGACAGGCTGGTGGCATGAGTGGACACGTGGCAGATGAAATTTAACACAGAAAAATGCAAGGTTATGCATTTTGGTAGGAAGAATGAGGAGAGGCAATATAAACTAGAGGTTACAATTCTAAAAGGGGGGTACAGGAACAGAAAGATCTGGGGGTATAGGTACACAAATCGTTGAAGGTGGCGGGGCAGCTTGAGAAAGCAGTTTAAAAAAGCATGTAGGATCCTGGGCTTTATAAACAGAGGCATAGAGTACAAAAGCAAGGAAGTTATGATGAACCTTTACAAAACACTGGCTCGACCACAACTGGAGTATTGTGTCCAGTTCTGAGCACCGCACTTTAGGAAAGATGTGAAGGCCTTAGAGAGGGTGCAGAAGAGATTTACTGGAATGGTTCCAGGGATGAGGGACTTTAGTTACAGTGACCATAATTCAGTGAGATTTAAGATGGTCATGGAAAAGGACAGGGAGGGGCCGGAAATAAAGGTTCTTAATTGGGGGAAGGCCGATTTTAATAGGATAAGGCAGGATCTGGCCAAAATGGACTGGGATCAACTGCTTGCAGGAAAATCCGCATCGGAGCAATGGGAGTCTTTCAGAAGGGAGATTGAGACCATACAATGGCAACATGTTCCCGTAAAGGTCAAGGGTGGTTCCAAGAACTCCAGGGAACCTTGGATGTCAGGGGATATACGAGAATGGATTAGGAAAAAAAGGAGGGCTTTTGGCAGATACAAAAGGCGAAAGACGGAGGAAGCCCTAGAGGAGTACAAAAAGTGCAGGGGGATACTTAAAAAGGAAATTAGGAGATCAAGGAGGGGCCATGAAATAACACTGGCGAGCAAAATAAAGGAAAATCCTAAGATGTTTTATAAGTATATTAAGGGTAGGAGGATAACTTGGGAAAAATTAGGGACAAAAATGGCAATCTGTGTGTGGAGCCGGAAGATGTAGGAGGGGTTCTAAATGAATTTTTTGCATCTGTTTTCACTATGGAGAAGGACGACGTAGACATAGAAATACGACAGGGGGACTGTGATATACTCGAACATATTGACATCGAGCGGGAGGAGGTATTGGCGGTTTTAGCAGGCCTAAAAATGGATAAATCCCCAGGCCCGGACGAAATGTATCCCAGGCTACTGTGTGAGGCAAAGGAGGAGATTGCGGGGGCTCTCACACAGATATTCAGAACCTCTCTGGCCACAGGGGATGTGCCAGAGGACTGGAGAACCGCTAATGTAGTACCATTATTCAAGAAGGGGAGTAGGGAAAAACCGGGGAACTACAGGCCAGTGAGCCTAACATCAGTGGTAGGAAAATTATTGGAAAAAATTCTGAAGGACAAAATTAGTCTCCACTTGGAGAAGCAAGGATTAATCAGGGATAGTCAACATGGCTTTGTCAAGGGAAGATCATGTCTGACTAAATTGATTGAGTTTTTTGAGGGGGTGACTAGGCGTGTGGATGAGGGTAATGCAGTGGATGTGATATACATGGATTTCAGTAAGGCCTTCGATAAAGTCCCGCACAGGAGACTGGTCAAGAAGGTACGAGCCCATGGAGTCCAGGGTGCCTTGGCACTTTGGATACAAAACTGGCTTAGTGGCAGAAGGCAGAGGGTGATGGTCGAAGGTTGTTTTTGTGACTGGAAGCCTGTGGCCAGTGGGGTACCACAGGGATCTGTGCTGGGGCCCTTGCTGTTTGTGGTCTACATTAACGACTTGGATATGAATGTAAAAGGTATGATCAGTAAGTTCGCTGATGATACAAAAATTGGTAGGGTGGTGAATAGCGAGGAGGATAGCCTCAGTCTGCAGGACGATACAGATGGGTTGGTCAGATGGGCGGAACAGTGGCAAATGGAATTTAACCCGGAAAAGTGCGAGGTGATGCACTTTGGAGGGACGAACAAGGCAAGGGAATACACAATGAATGGGAAGACCCTAGGCAAGACAGAGGGTCAGAGGGATCTTGGTGTGCAAGTTCACAGATCCCTGAAGGCGGCGGAACAGGTAGATAAGGTGGTAAAGAAGGCATACGGGATACTTGCCTTTATAAGGTGGTAAAGCAGGTCAGAGGCTGGGTATTCTGCGGCGAGTGACTCACCTCCTGACTCCCCAAAGCCTTTCCACCATCTACAAGGCACAAGTCAGGAGTGTGATGGAATACTCTCCACTTGCCTGGATGAGTGCAGCTCCAACAACACTCAAGAAGCTCGACACCATCCAAGATAAAGCAGCCCGCTTGATTGGCACCCCATCCACCACCCTAAACATTCACTCCCTTCACCACCGGCGCACTGTGGCTGCAGTGTGCACCATCCACAGGATGCACTGCAGCAACTTGCCAAGGCTTCTTCGACAGCACCTCCCAAACCCGCGACCTCTACCACCTAGAAGGACAAGGGCAGCAGGCGCATGGGAACAACACCACCTGCACGTTCCCCTCCAAGTCACACACCATCCTGACTTGGAAATATATCGCCGTTCCTTCATTGTCGCTGGGTCAAAATCCTGGAACTCCCTTCCTAACAGCACTGTGGGAGAACCGTCACCACACGGACTGCAGCGGTTCAAGAAGGCGGCTCACCACCACCTTCTCAAGGGCAATTAGGGATGGGCAATAAATGCCGGCCTCGCCAGCGCCACCCACATCCCATGAACGAATAAAAAAAAAAAAAATTAGCCGAGGCATAGAATATAAGAGCAAGGAGGTTATGATGGAGCTGTATGAAACACTGGTTAGGCCACAGCTGGAGTACTGTGTGCAGTTCTGGTCGCCGCACTGCAGGAAGGATGTGATCGCTTTGGAGAGGGTGCAGAGGAGATTCACCAGGATGTTACCAGGGCTGGAGCGCTTCAGCTGTGAAGAGAGACTGGGAAGATTGGGTTTGTTTTCCTTGGAGCAGAGGAGGCTGAGCGGGGACATGATTGAGGTGTACAAAATTATGAGGGGCACAGATAGGATGGATACGAAGGAGCTTTTTCCCTTCGTTGAGGGTTCTATAACAAGGGGTCATAGATTCAAGGTAAAAGGGCGGAGGTTTAGAGGGGATTTGAGAAAGAACTTTTTCACCCAGAGGGTGGTTGGAGTCTGGAACTCACTGCCTGAGAGGGTTGTGGAGGCAGGAACCCTCACAACATTCAAGAAGCATTTGGATGAGCACTTGAAATGCCATAGCATACAAGGCTACGGACCAAATGCTGGAATATGGGATTAGATTAGACTGGGCTTGATGGCCGGCACGGACACGATGGGCCGAAGGGCCTCTATCCGTGCTGTATAACTCTATGACTAGTTACGTGGATAGACTGGAGAAGTTGGGATTGTTCTCCTTGGAACAGAGACGGTTTGCAAGGAGATTTGATCGAGGTGTTCAAAATCATGAAGGGTCCAGACAGAATAGATAGAGAGAAACTGTTCCCATTGGCGGAAGTGTCAAGAACCAAACGACATAGAATTAAGGTGATTGGCAAGAGAACCAAGGGTGACATGAGGAAAAACTTTTTTTACACAGCGAGTGGTTAGGATCTGGAATGCACTGCCTGAGGGGTTGGTGGAGGCAGATTCAATCATGGCCTTCAAAAGGCAGGGCTACAGGAAAAGTACGGGGGAGTGGGACTAGCTGGATTGCTCTTGCATAGAGCCTGCACGGACTTGATGGGCCGAATGGTCTCCTTCCGTGCTGTAACCTTTCTATGATTCAATCTGTGTCCTATGGTTACCGACCCTTCTGCCACCGGAAACAACTTCTTATTTACTCTATCAAAACCATTCATGACCTTGAATACCTCTATCAAATCTTCTGTTAACCTTCTCTGTGCTAAGGAGAGCAACCCCAGCTTCTCCAGTCTCTCCACATAACTGAATTCCCTCATTCCTGATTGCAGTAAATCTCTTCTGCACCCTCTCTAAGGCCTTGACATCCTTCCTAAGGTGCGGTGCCCAGAATTGGACACAATACTCCAGCTGAGGCCTAACCAGTGTTTTATAAAGATTTAACATAACTTCCTTGCTTTTGTACTCTAAGCCTCTATTAATAAAGCCCAGGATCCCCTGTCCTTTTTTGACAGCGTTCTCAACTTGTCCTGCCACCTTCAAGGATTTGTGTACATACACCCCTAGGTCTTGATGATACAAAGATGGGAGGAAAGTAGAGAGTGAGGAGGACATAAAAAACCTACAAGGGGATATAGACAGGCTGGGTGAGTGGGCAGAGATTTGGCAGATGCAATACAATATTGGAAAATGCGAGGTTATGCACTATGGCAGGAAAAATCGGAGAGCAAGTTATTATCTTAATGGCAAGCAACTGGAAAGTACTGCAGTATAAAGGGATCTGGGGTTCCTAGTGCAAAGAAAATCAAAAAGTTAGTTTGCAGGTGCAGCAGGTGATCAAGAAGGCCAACGGAATGTTGGCTTTTATTGTTAGGGGGATAGAATATAAAAACAGGGAGGTATTGCTGCAGTTATATAAGGTATTGGTGAGACCGCACCTGGAATACTGCATACAGTTTTGGTGTCCATACTTAAGAAAAGACATACTTGCTCTCGAGGCAGTACAAAGAAGGTTCACTCGGTTAATCCCGGGGATGAGGGGGTGGACATATGAGGAGAGGTTGAGTAGATTGGGACTCTACTCATTGGAGTTCAGAAGAATGAGGGGCGATCTTATTGAAACATATAAGATTGTGAAGGGTCTTGATCGGGTGGATGCGGTAAGGATGTTCCCAAGGATGGGTGAAACTAGAACTAGGGGGCATAATCTTAGAATAAGGGGCTGCTCTTTCAAAACTGAGATGAGGAGAAACTTCTTCACTCAGAGGGTAGTAGGTCTGTGGAATTTGCTGCCCCAGGAAGCTGTGGAAGCTACATCATTAAATAAATTTAAAACAGAAATGGACAGTTTCCTCGAAGTAAAGGGAATTAGGGGTTATGGGGAGCGGGCAGGAAATTGGACATGAATTTAGATTTGAGGTTAGGATCAGATCAGCCATGATCTTATTGAATGGCGGAGCAGGCTCGAGGGGCCGATTGGCCTACTCCTGCTCCTATTTCTTATGTTCTTATGTCTCTCTGTTCCTGCACCCCTTTCAAAGTTGTACCATTTAGTTTATATTGTCTCTCCTCGTTCTTCCTAACAAAATGTATCACTTCACATTCCTCTGCGTTAAATTTCATCTGCCATGTGTCTGCCCATCTCACTAGTCTCTGTCCTCCTGAAGTCTGTTCCGATCCTCCACGTTGTTTACGACGTTCCCGAGCTTCGTGTCATCTGCACACTTTGAAATGATACCCTCTGTACTCAAGTCCAGGTCGTTAGGACCACTGCTCTTTTTGATATATAGTAATACTGACCTCTGGGGAACAGCGCTGTCGACTTCCCTCA